>NC_080046.1:27623844-27833999 GCF_012489685.1 Lotus japonicus
GACGGGACAAAACCACAACGTCACTCTGCTTGGCAACGGGACAAACCAAAGGTATTGCCACTTATAGGCTGGGCACCTCGAGACGGTCGTAACACTAGCCTCGTGTTTAACCATTTCTGCTCGGGCGTCACTTATCACCTTTGGCTATAGTCAAGACGGTACAAACTCTACATGTCTGACCATTTCTGCTTGCTATGCCGAACATCAACAGGCACATACAACTCTACATGGATGATCGTTACCTCCTGTTGTGCCAGGTATAGTCAGGACCATCCAACTCTGCATGGCTGTCGTTACTTCCTGCTATACCGAAAGTACTCTGCTTGGCACTTCATAACAACACATAGCTGCTCCAACAGCACAAGAGTATCAAATACTCGGAACTATCAATTCCCCGACTTATCCCCAGGATAGGCCCAACAACATAGCTGCTCCCACAGCACAACAACAACGCTGCTCCAACAGCCCGACATCAAACGCTCTCCAACAGCACAACAAAACATACTCAACACTTGGATCTGACGACACTTCTCGTTTTCCAAAACTTGATTTTCTCCAAAGCCTCTTTCGAGATTATTACCCTTACTTAAAGATTTAGAGGTTGTTTAATGTCTTATGAATTTTCTTTTCAAAATAATATCTTTTAGTCTTATCGCAATTCCTATAAGTTCTCGGGATCTTCGAATCCCCAAATGACTCCAGAGAATGTCTCGATCCATAAACCCTATACAAGGCCCGAACCTCGTTCTCTATCAAACTTCTCAAAACTCTCAAAATAAAATCGGCATGACCTGCCCGCTATTCTCACCGTTCAGAATCTCAGATTTCCAGTGTAAAGCATATTTAAATCATCACAAACAACAACATGTCATATATCAAGAAATCTCAACATAACACTTAGCACTTAGCATATAAGCATGCACCACACATCCTAGATTACCCACATAGCACATAGCATGTAAGTCAATCTTCAAAAACATTCAGTAGATGAACATCTACATTGTCACGAAGCCTCAGAAAACATTTCAATCACACACAATCTCAGTGCATAAACAGTAAACAATGTCGAAATATCGACCCTAAGCATTAACTAGAGATCAGTGAGAAGCCCTCACCTGTAGGTTCTCCAGAATAATCAACTAGTGCTTCCTCGCACTCAAAGTGTTGTTCCTCAGGAAATTCCTCAAAAGTTCCTTTAAAACAAAATCACAGAATACTATCAGAATCTATCGGAAACTAAGCTATCGATACTTACTAAGGTTACTCGAAGTAATCTATACTCTAAGGTACGATAATCTAGCGCGAAAGACAAGTTTCGGAAAAAGGAAATTTCTCCTCCCCCTTAATAGGGCTCGGCCACTTTGGCTAATTATGGGGCTCGATTTTTCTTCGATCAAACTTGGTTCCTATGCTTTCATAAGCCGTAACTAAGGGTATTCTAACTCCGGAAAAATTATCGGATCGAAAACTGTCGCAGGGGTATTTTGGTCATGATTTTTAACTTAGGATTTTCAAAACTGAAATCCCAAAAATAAAATTTTGCAGGGACGTCACCAACGACGTTTATGACAACTAATCCTACTAGCACTAAGCTAAGGCGATAGTTTTCAGCCTAAAGGTTGAAGCTTTACTCCAAAAACTCCAAATGGGTATTTTAGGCTAAAATCGATTCCGGCGGAATTCCGGCGGCATAACGGAAAATCTAATCCGGCAGAAGTGATCTTGGGCACATATAGAAGAGGTTTAGAATCAGAAATGAAAGATTCAGGATAGTTTGCAAAACCCATAAACTATCCACTCAGAAACTCTACAGAAAAGCTATGGAAAAAGCGATCGGAGGTAAGGATTAGCGACTATACCTCGAAACCTTGAAGTAGCAACTAACGGATCAACGATCAAGCAAACGATGAAGAAAAACTCTTCTTCCTTCTTCCTTGTTCTGGCCGCGTTTAGAGGAGAGAAAATGGAGGAAAATTGTGTTTTTTCTTCCTTTATTTGCTATATATAGAAGGTGAAATTCGCGGGAAAATGAAAGTTTCGCGAATCCGATTTTTCCGGCGTCATTCACCATGAATTCTAAGATAGGTTTTGGCAAAGGAATTCCCAAGCTAAGAAGATGTCTCCTTGTATTTTGGCAACTAACGCAAGTCGGTGCCAAAGTCGGTGTAAAACTATTTTACCCGATAAGTTGCTTTTTGCATCGAATGTCGGAATGGAAAACTTCCTTCTGAAGAAAGATTGAAATCATCAAGAGAAATGGGTGTACGCGTGTAGAATATCCATTTGAAGCTCTGAATAGATAAAGTCTTCATTGTCGAGAAATTCTAGGGTTTTGAAATACCAGGGATTCGGTTTCGGCAAACTTCCGATGATTGGAATCGGACGTTCGTAGATCCTAGAGTTTCGCCTCGAAACGATTGTGATATATGGAAAAAGAGAAGTTCTAACATTTCTCTGAAGATTTTTGGAATTAACTTCCGTCGTGCCTAAAAAGTGAAAATCAGCTATATACTAGGGTTTCTGACCTAGGTTTAAGCGTATAACGATCGTGCTATAACTTAAATCGACTTCGATACAATCCTTAGACTTTTCCTGAACTTTCTCCTTCATACATTTATTTCATTTACTAAACTCTTGTTCAGGTTTCCCTTCGCCATGCATCAAACCTACTGGTGAATAAGAATTTATTCACTTGGTATAAACTGAAAAACTTGGGCCTTACATTACTACCCTCCAAAAAGAAAGTTTCGTCCTCGAAACTTAAGGGTTAGTAAAAAAAAATTCTGAATATTGTCCCTTGGTCTTTTCCTCTAACTCCCATATAGCACCTTCTGTGTCTTTGTTCCAAATAACTTGCACTAAAGCACTCTGCTTTCCCCTCGATTGTTTCACTCTTCTAGTCCCAATGCTGACCGACGGCGTCTCAAAAAAAACATATCGTCCTCTAACTCTCTGTTGTCCAGTTCGACCACTGGAATCGGTTCTCCGTTGGAAATAATATTTGTTGGCATTCGTGCAATCGCACAACCTTAACCACTTGCTCCTCTGCCCTTGTTCGTCCAAAATACTGATTAGGAACTCGGTACATCTCTATGTTCCGGATTTAATGCTCAACTTGAGTCTTACTACCTTGTGCATGACAAGACTCATTCTCCTTAATCATAAATTCATCAACCCCTCATAAGCTAATCATCCTCTTGATATCCAACAATCCATTATTGTCGTCTTTGTCCTCAAAACCTTCCTCACTCCAACCAGTTTACACTTGCTGAAATCCCTAACGCTTCGCATCAATCGAGATTTATCCTCTAGAAGATCAAATCATAACTATACCTCAAGGGACTTAACTAGTCATTTCGTCATCCGATCCTCCAACCTTCTGAGGTTTAACTACTATCGTAACTGTTATCACCACTACATCCCTTACTCACACACGATTTCCAACTCCCCAAGTCAATCTTAATCATAGGATTCTCCTTCAACTTATCAAAATTCACTTGCTAACTCTAGCATACATCACCGAAATCCATAACAAAGTTCCATTCACCATTAGACTCTGAGTAGCTTGTCCAACTCTGATAACTTCAAGTATTCATCTTAATACTAACACTTTCCTTCTTGCAACTTGATTACCATCTTGTCGATAAACTTCTTCATCTCTCTATCAAATTCTAACCAACTTCGAGTCCTAGAAACTTAAGACAACAGTTCATAGACTTAAAACCTGAACCTTCCCCAAGTTTGGACCTCTAATGTCCGTTAATTCTTCAATGCTTCCTAAAAGAATATCCATTTCTTCAAACTATATCTCCTTCGCAAGAGAACTTATACTTAATGCGAACTTTTTCCTCCCAGCTCGACTAATCCTCGATCAACTCAAGTCAATCTTACCAATCCTTCTATCAAAGTCCATAGCCAGATCTGATTCCGAATATCACCCCCTCAATATTAAGTTGATCAAGCCTAACACATCGAAGGTGAAATTTAGAAAAACCCACTGGAACAGTCAATGAGTTCCTATCATCCAATAGTCACAAATATCTTGATATTAAATCCTCAATAATGTCGCTACGGAACTACACACTCTCGACATCATACGTATACTATCCATACGAAATCTCTCTGTGATTCATTCTTTAGCTTCAAGCTTCTGGTCAAACGCATCGGTACAAGACTACTTTCTAGGCTTAACGTGTTATCTTAAACCTCGTGTAACTTCTATAGTTTAAACACGAGCAACGGTCAAATAAAGTATTATTAGGCGTAATAACTATAAAGTCAAAGCTCGACAGTAAGGGCAAGTTAGGTGTGTTGCACGTTCTACGAGAGTAATGAAGCGTATTATACTAGAATGAGAAAGAATAGTTAGAAGGTTACCATCGTTCTTGCGCTCTCCTCTGGTTAACTCCTCAGCTCCTTCACCATCCATGATATAAACTCTTCCTCTAGCAGCAGGGCGCTTTCCCCTTATGGTGTTGACAAATGGCTCAACCTTGGGTGTCTTGCAGTTGTTGGCCAGATGTCCTGGTAGATCACACTTGAAACACCTCGGCTTCCCCTTCGGGCATTTCGTGGAGTAGTGCCCAACCTCCCCGCATTTAAAACATGTCATCTCACGGCTCCCAGCTTGGCTTCCTGCTCCTCCCGCAGCAGCAATCGTAGGCCTGAACGGTCCTGGGGTAAACCCTTCCCCCGTAGGACGCTGATAAGGCTTCTTCATCTGTAACTTTCCTTTTCCCTTGTTGTCTTGGGAGCTCGACCTCATCGGTCCCCCAATTCCTGCTCTATTCATCCTTCTATTTTTCATCAGCTCCACCTCCGTGGCTTTCTCAACCAACGACTGGAATCGCATGATTCCCAGCGGCCTCACTGAGTCCTCAATATCCGCCCTCAGTCCATTGACAAAACGCTTGCACATATAGCGCTCGTTCACGTGATCATGAAAGAATTGGAAATGCTTCGCCAAAGATTCCAGCTTCGAAGCAAATTCCGGTACTGACATACCTCCCTGATGGAGTGTCAGAAATTGTGACTCCCGCTCATCCCGAGCACTTGTTGGAAAGTACTTTTCCAAGAATGCGATCCGGAATGAGTTCCAGCTAATCTCCTCGTGATTGTCTTCCATAATTCCTCTGGTGCCCTTCCACCAGTACTCGGCATCCCCGAGTAGCAGATAAGTCGCCATGCCCACTTTGGCACCCTCAGCAGTTTGTAGTACGCCGAATATCTTCTCGATTTCCTGAATCCAGAGATCCGCTTTGTCTGGGTCAGTACCACCAGAGAACTTGGGTGGATCCTGCCTTCTAAAATCATTCAGTCCCCTGTTCTGGTCTAGGGCTAACTCCCTCTCACGCTTATGTCGTTCACGTTCAGCCTTGTCAGCACGCCACTGAGCGTTCTCCACTGTTTGATTTGTCATTGCCTGGGCCACAGCAGTCATTGCCCCAGCGAGTTGATTCATGTTCACCATGTTCTCTGTTTAGGTAGACAAACAGTTAGTACTCATCATAAGATAGCATTTCCATAACTATACAATATGATTAAGCAATAACTTCAATCAATTTTTTTTTAAGCGAAAAAATCGCTTGCAGACAATCAATTTTTCACTCTTTGCAGAGTCACACAACCTAGCACAGAAGACCTATTCCCCAACAACTCCCGAAAGACTCGACCGTGCTCTGATACCACAATGTAACACCCCGATTTCGGTGGCGTCACTTTAGTAACCAAAAGTAAACTTAATGCGGAAAAACGTGAATATTTTTTTTTTCGATAATAACTAAGACAAGACTGAAATAGATAAAACCCAAATGCGAAACGCAATAAAACTAATATACAAAATATATAACAGTCCCCGCTGTAAGTAGCAACCTCGTCACGAGTGAACCTCCAGTGACGGGTAATAGAAGAGTAGCGCCCGTAGGCAAAAGTACAAACCAAAAGAAAAGGTTAAGTGTCCGCAACACTATCCCTCAAAACTGAGATTAAGCTGGCCCATCGGCCTGAAACAAGACCTCCTAAGTCCAACCAACTCTCTGTGATTCTCGTAAAGAACCACACGAAAGCTATAGGTGGGAAACTACCCTGTCCCAAAAGAAACAAATGATGTTCAGAGCTAAGACTCTACTCCTACACTAATCCCATCTCGAGGAGCTCACACCAGCACTAAGACCTACATGCTAGCGTGGTCGTCGCCCAAATCTGAATTCAGAACGACCTAGTCTAAGTACACCATCCGTCCTCCTCTCACTACCGCGATAAGCTCCAGTTTCTGCATCTCAACCCTAGTTCCTCCCGAAGGATGAACCATCATGGATCAGCCCGCCAAAGACATCTGACAAAGGGCGTTTGTTCGCCAAAGCACACACAGAAGACGCGAGGGTCAACTCCAAAGAATTATGTAAATAATAGCACCAATAAATATAAATGAGATAATAGCCACTTAGGCTTATAACTAGGGATAACATCCTAGGGTTGCATACTTCCACAAAGAATATAACGACTGTAAATCACAGTTAACATGCATCAAGTAGAACTACAAGTATCAAACACACTCATCATGTAGTCAGATCAGCATAAAACCCGAATAACGTCACTCTGCTTGGCGACGGAACAAACCGACAACGTCACTCTGCTTGGCGACGGAACAAAACCACAACGTCACTCTGCTTGGCGACGGGACAAAACCACAACGTCACTCTGCTTGGCGACGGGACAAAACCACAACGTCACTCTGCTTGGCGACGGGACAAACCAAAGGTATTGCCACTTATAGGCTGGGCACCTCGAGACGGTCGTAACACTAGCCTCGTGTTTAACCATTTCTGCTCGGGCGTCACTTATCACCTTTGGCTATAGTCAAGACGGTACAAACTCTACATGGTCTGACCATTTCTGCTTGCTATGCCGAACATCAACAGGCACGATACAACTCTACATGGATGATCGTTACCTCCTGTTGTGCCAGGTATAGTCAGGACCGATCCAACTCTGCATGGCTGATCGTTACTTCCTGCTATACCGAAGTACTCTGCTTGGCACTTCATAACAACACATAGCTGCTCCAACAGCACAAGAGTATCAAATACTCGGGAACTATCAATTCCCCGGACTTATCCCCAGGATAGCCCAACAACATAGCTGCTCCCACAGCACAACAACAAACGCTGCTCCAACAGCCCGACATCAAACGCTGCTCCAACAGCACAACAAAGACATACTCAACACTTGGATCTGACGACACTTCTCGTTTTCCAAAACTATGATTTTCATCCAAAGCCTCCTTTCGAGATTATTACCCTTACTTAAAGATTTAGAGGTTGTTTAGTGTCTTATGAATTTTCTTTTCAAAATAATATCCTTTTTAGTCTTATCGCAATTCCTATAAGTTCTCGGGATCTTCGAATCCCCAAATGACTCCAGAGAATGTCTCGATCCATAAACCCTATACAAGGCCCGAACCTCGTTCGTCCTATCAAACTTTCTCAAAACTCTCAAAATAAAATCGGCATGACCTGCCCGCTATTCTCACCGTTCAGAATCTCAGATTTCCAGTGTAAAGCATATTTAAATCATCACAAACAACAACATGTCATATATCAAGAAATCTCAACATTAACACTTAGCACTTAGCATATAAAGCATGCACCACACATCCTAGATTACCCACATAGCACATAGCATGTAAGTCAATCTTCAAAAACATTCAGTAGATGAATCATCTACATTGTCAGCCGAAGCCTCAGAAAACATTTTCAATCACACACAATCTCAGTGCATAAACAGTAAACAATGTCGAAATATCGACCCTAAGCATTAACTAGAGATTCAGTGAGAAGCCCTCACCTGTAGGTTCTCCAGAATAATCAACTAGTGCTTCCTCGCACTCAAAGTGTTGTTCCTCAGGAAATTCCTCAAAAGTTCCTTTAAAACAAAATCACAGAAATACTATCAGAATCTATCGGAAACTAAGCTATCGATACTTACTAAGGTTACTCGAAGTAATCTATACTCTAAGGTACGATAATCTAGCGCGAAAGACAAGTTTTCGGAAAAAGGAAATTTCTTCCTCCCCCTTAATAGGGCTCGGCCACTTTGGCTAATTATGGGGCTCGATTTTTCTTCGATCAAACTTGGTTCCTATGCTTTCATAAGCCGTAACTAAGGGTATTCTGAACTCGGAAAAATTATCGGATCGAAAACTGTCGCAGGGGTATTTTGGTCATGATTTTTAACTTAGGATTTTCAAAACTGAAATCCCAAAAATAAAATTTTGCAGGGACGTCACCAACGACGTTTATGACAACTAATCCTACTAGCACTAAGCTAAGGCGATAGTTTTCAGCCTAAAGGTTGAAGCTTTACTCCAAAAACTCCAAAATGGGTATTTTAGGCTAAAATCGATTCCGGCGGAATTCCGGCGGCATAACGGAAAATCTAATCCGGCAGAAGTGATCTTGGGCACATATAGAAGAGGTTTAGAATCAGAAATGAAAGATTCAGGATAGTTTTGCAAAAACCCATAAACTATCCACTCAGAAAACTCTACAGAAAAGCTATGGAAAAAGCGATCGGAGGTAAGGATTAGCGACTATACCTCGAAACCTTGAAGTAGCAACTAACGGATCAACGATCAAGCAAACGATAAAGAAAAACTCTTCTTCCTTCTTCCTTGTTCTTGGCCGCGGTTTAGAGGAGAGAAAATGGAGGAAAATTGTGTTTTTTCTTCCTTTATTTGCTATATATAGAAGGTGGAAATTCGCGGGAAAATGAAAGTTTCGCGAATCCGATTTTTCCGGCGTCATTCACCATGAATTCTAAGATAGGTTTTGGCAAAGGAATTCCCAAGCTAAGAAGATGTCTCCTTGTATTTTTGGCAACTAACGCAAAGTCGGTGCAAAGTCGGTGTAAAACTATTTTACCCGATAAGTTGCTTTTTGCATCGAATGTCGGAATGGAAAACTTCCTTCTGAAGAAAGATTGAAATCATCAAGAGAAATGGGTGTACGCGTGTAGAATATCCATTTGAAGCTCTGAATAGATAAAGTCTTCATTGTCGAGAAATTCTAGGGTTTTGAAATACCAGGGATTCGGTTTCGGCAAACTTCCGATGATTGGAATCGGACGTTCGTAGATCCTAGAGTTTCGCCTCGAAACGATTGTGATATATGGAAAAAGAGAAGTTCTAACATTTCTCTGAAGATTTTTGGAATTAACTTCCGTCGTGCCTAAAAGTGAAAATCAGCTATATACTAGGGTTTCTGACCTAGGTTTAAGCGTATAACGATCGTGCTATAACTTAAATCGACTTCGATACAATCCTTAGACTTTTCCTGAACTTTCTCCTTCATACATTTATTTCATTTACTAAACTCTTGTTCAGGTTTCCCTTCGCCATGCATCAAACCTACTGGTGAATAAGAATTTATTCACTTGGTATAAACTGAAAAACTTGGGCCTTACACGTAGGAAATGATATAAGATGAAGAGCTAGATAAGGGGAAAGATAAGATAAGATAAGATAGAATATACTCTTATCCTACCCTGTGTTTGAGGTTGACTTAATATTTATAGGAAATGATATAAAGAATAAGAAATTATTAAAATTTTCAATGGAATAAATTTAAAATTTATATTTCAAGAATACAGAGTGAGCTTATGAGGGTTATCCTTTTCCTCTTATAACAAAAAAAAGTTTATGAGGGTTATATTTATAATGGAAAGTTAAATTTTCATTTTTTTTCCTTTATGAGAGTTTTCATATATTTGATAGAGAACTGTAATCTTTTAGTAATCAATCAATCATTAAAATATATATATATATATATATATATATATATATATGTGTGTGTGTAAAGAAGACCTTAAATGTTGCATTAAATACATTAATTAATAAATAAATTAAATGATAAAATTAAAAACATAAAAAATATTACATCTACTTTATTAGTCATTACATTAATTACTATTTGTTAAATTTTTTAGTTTCTCATATTTAAAACTAAATATTAATATTACTTTAATTATTAATCACAACTTGAGAAGAATTCTTCAATAATAACAATAATTGAAATTGACTACCCTTACATTAGTAATAATATTAGATAGTTAATAATAGTTTTACTGAAAAAAGTGGAAATTTGAACGCTTTGCTGGGGTTTCGTTTTCTCTACCAAATTGGTCGTTTGCGTCGCTAGTTCAGCCGCTGGTACGGCTACCATATGGCTCCTTCTGGTCGTGATATGGCGGGGGGAGGCGAGGAGGACGCAACGTCTCTGGGTGACGACAAACTAGATCGCGGTGAGGAGTCGGATTCTAGTCGAGGAGTTACCCAGGTTGATGGGAGGTTCTCCTTGTTCATTGATGGCATCTCTGACGCAGTCTCCTTCTCTCGAATTCGCGACCTTTT
The DNA here is from genome assembly GCF_012489685.1 of Lotus japonicus. Classification (NCBI taxonomy): domain Eukaryota; kingdom Viridiplantae; phylum Streptophyta; class Magnoliopsida; order Fabales; family Fabaceae; genus Lotus; species Lotus japonicus. The sequence continues at coordinate 27,634,253 of NC_080046.1, forward strand.
CTCTCAATATGGGTGTATCAGAAAGATGTTTGTGCAGAGTCAGAGGAGGCCAAGGAGACGGTGCCGCTTTGGCTTCGTGCACATGTCTTCCTTCAGCAAAGCAGTTGTGGCCTGAGCCAGATTGGACGACGCTCGGATTGCGGTGGGTCTTCACGATTTCACGTCAGTTCAAGTTCTGGTCGCATGGATTCTTCTCTTAGGCCTTTCTTTGGAACCGATCCGCAGCGGCTTGCAATGTCCATTGTTTTTGTGGAAATTCATGGGTGTTTGCATCCTAGTGAAGTTCTGTTTCTATAGATTGTTGGCCAAGTACCCATAGTTCAAGGTGCGTTTTCTGGGTCTGCTATATCTGCTGGTTCTGGGCTTGCTATTTCTGGTGTTATTTCGCCTCTGGCTGTTGGTTTTAAGACCATTGAGGATTCTCTTCATGTTTATGACGGTCCTGACCTTACTATATCTACTTCTTTAATGTAATGCCCCGATTTCTCGAGTGTCGCACAGTAACCAAACGTCATAAATTTCATAAAGAATTTTCGTCGATTCAATTATTAATCTTTAATTAATCACAAACGTTCAACTTTACGAAAACTCTTGAAAATTAACCTTTACAAATCTCACGGAAGTAAACATCATCGCAAACTTTTGGATTAAATAAACCATCTGAAATAAGTGTGAGACTTACGTCTAAGCTAAAGAAAATTACATCAACTTTCGAATATTTCAAACTAAAGGAAATAAAATGTCCAAATACCCCAAACTAGAAAACTCTTAACCCAAACAGAAAATAGATATCCCTCACCCCAAAACCCTATTCTTCGTTCTCTTCCTCTTCTTCTTCTTCGTCCTCTTCCTCAGAAGTAAAGTCATCATCCGGTATCGGCTCATCCGTGAACTTCTCTAGCATGTGGTTTCTCAACCCTTGGTAGATCCCACCCGCTTTCGCGCGATACGGAAGACTTGCTTCAATGGCAAAGGTTATGGCTCTCCGCTCGCCATCGGATGGATACTCCCAGTTCCAAGGCTCTCCCTGCACAGGTGGAAGGTCTTCTCTTTCTGGCACAGTCTCCGACATCTTTTTCGGCTCCTCTGAAAAAGATTGAGGAAGAAAGATGAATGGTTGAAAAAGATGATCAACTCTCCTCCCTTGCCTTGCTTCTTACGAATCTTCTTCTTCTCCCTTGCTTCCCTCTCTCTCGCGCACGTCCCTCTCTTTCTCTACCTTTCTTTCTCACAAAACCCTCTCTTTTCCTTGCTGAGTGTTTTTACGTGAAATAGTAGTATGGTCTTTGCCTTTCTAATTCAGTTATAGTGATATTGAAAAGAATAGGAAAAACCCCCCCGTTTCCCTTGTATGGCCGGCGGCTCCAACACACTAGGATTAGGGTTTTCAATTTTTTTTTTACCAACGCCCACTTAATCCTAATAATATCTCCTAATTTTGAAAATAAAATAAAACCCTCATCCTTTAAAATAAAAACTGAATAAAGATTTAAATATACAAAATATCTACATGAACCAAAAATTCTCTCTCCCTAAATTTTATCTCTTAATTTGAATAAATTTAAGTGTAAAAATGGCTAGAGAGAAGGGCTCTAACTTCTCTCTAGAAAGGGAGTTTTCAAAAGGGAGAGGCCCTTACAGAGTCCATCGGAGTTCTGATAGAAGGGGAGTACGGAGCTCCGGATGGCAGGCTACTACAACGATAAACAAAACTCCCAAGGTAATTGCCAAGAGTGGCCAAGGAGCAAGGGAGAGCTTTGCACTGTTCATGGATGGATTGTCAGACCATACATACTACAACCATATTAGAGACATTTTCCACAACTACAACACAGTGGTGAGCATCTTTGTACAGAAAAGGAAGAAGCGATTCCGGGCCACAAAGTTCGGTTTCGTTCGATTCAGGTCAAAAACAGAGGCCTAGAGAGCTAAAAGAAGGCTGAACGGTCAGGCCTTCAACGACTGGACCATGAGTGTCGAGTGGTCACGATATCCTAGCTCACATGGACACAAACGAGAAGCAACGACGTTCTGTGTTGAAGGAGAAGGAAACACCCAAGATGGCAAAGAAGCCTCCGAACACGAAAAGGTTTGGCGGAGAAATGACAAAAACACCACGGTAGATCAATCTGAATTTACCTTTCTACCAAGAAAGGAGGATTCTGAGCGTGTGCAACGTACAGTTATCGCCACCCTGAGAAAATTTCAAAGAACATAGGACGTTCGACATTTTCTGGATTCAAAAGGTTACAGCGATATCCAAGTAAAGTAGTTTTTGGCTTTGGAGGTGGCTTTAGAATTCTCAGACCGGGAGAGAATGTTAAACTTCCTGGCAAACTGTGGTAATCGAGTGCACCACAAATTTGCATCCCTATCCTCTCCACTAAATCATTCGACCCCTACAGGCACATGGTGTGGGTGCTAATGAGGAATATTCCCCTGGTAGCTTGGAATGAGGCGTTCTTTGCTAACATCGTGGGTTCTTTCGGCGAACTGGTGTGTCTGGACGAAATGACGAGCAGTGGCCAAAGGTTTGACGTGGCGAGGGTCCTTGTTTCTTCGTCATTACCCTGGATTCCTTCAAGACTTGTCACTATAACTATGGGTGATGAGAAAATAATAGTATCGGTGGAGTCGGAGAAATAGATAGCGTCCTTCGACCCAATCCATTCGTGCCTTGAGGTCTCTGGTTTACCTCATCAGATGAGGATTATTCACAATCACAGGGGTCTGACGTGGGGTCATTTGTGGCCCCCTCGCCGGAGATGTCGTCGGAGATGGAGGTGATCGTTGATGACGATGGTGGAGGCCGCTGGTGACGTAGTGGAGACAACAGAGGTGGACAATGGAGCAATACCAAAGGAGGCTGATGACAGGGTTGACTCTGAATTGGTAGAAATTGAGGGTCCTTTTATGAGAAACATCCTCAAAATTCCATCTACAAGTGGAGCCCTCACAATTAGGGATTTTTCAATTTACTTGAGATCCTATGGTCAAGAAAATGCCACCAGAATGGTATTCTTTGATATTCCACCGCTACCTACCAGATTGCTTCAGTTTTGGTGGAACCAGTGGTGGCCAGTCATCCCTCGTTTTCAGGAGTGGAGCCTTGGTATTTTTAAATGTTGTGGGTGTGTTTGTCAATAAGGACAAATGGCCTTTTGATTTGGGCCAACCTATTGAGTCCAGGACCACCCCCTCTCCTGGAGCTTACGGGTGACCCAGCCCATTCCCTCGTCTCAACCCCAAACTTACTTCCAAAAAGGGGTCGGAGTAGACCAAAAAAGAGCGGGTCAAATTCTGGTGCGGGCCATACTATTACCCGACCTCCCAGAACCCGGGCACAAACTCAAAGGGTTGGGATTCATTTTTTTCCCCAACTTCAACGACCCTCGATCCCCTTCCCACGCATAGCGGCGCCGATCTTGAAGGTGGAAGTCCTCCCCTATCCACTGTTGCCACTCCTGCTTCTCGAAAGGGTAGACCAATGAAGAAACAACCCGTCTCTGAAACTCCAGTTGAATCCAATCAAGGAGAAGTGGATAATGCTGAACTGATGGTGCTACCTACAGAAGATCAAGAACCGCGTGGTGTGTCTACGAGAGGTAGTAGCGCCTGGAGGATGGGGGTTTACTTAGGCATGGTATATGATTGTTCTGACGAAACTGCAATTCAAGGGTTGATTGACCAGGTTGGTGCTAGGAGGCGTCAGTGAGCTTGTATGTGCATCCTCCTCCGTCAGGTACGATTCTAGTTCCTAGTGCTCAATGGAAAAAAATTGGGTCTGCTAGAATTTTAGAGGTCTGGGTAAAGCTTCCATGCAACAAAGATGACATTGAGTAAACTGAAACCTGCTCTAATTCTGCTGCAAGAGTCTAAGATCAATGAGAACAATGTGGCGATTTTGGAGGGTTGGGCAAGGGGTATGGACTATGAAATTGAAACCGTGCCAGCTCAGGGCTCAGTTGGGGGCTTGATCTCCTTGTGGAAAAAGGGATATTTGATTGTCATAAGCATATCAAAGAACCAAACGTTCGTAATTATGATTGTGAAATTTCCATGCCATAATGAAAATTGTTTGCTGATCAATGTATATAGTCCGAATTCTGAAAATGAGAGGGGAGTTTTTTTTGCTGATCTTGGCCTTCACCTAAACAACCACCAAGGTCCGATCGCGATTGGTGGTGATTTCCCCTACACTTGGAAGAGAGAAAAGGGTCGGGAAACAACAGTGATGGCGATCAATTCTTTAAACTCTTCACTGAGAAATATATGCTTATCGACTTACTAATTAGAAATGGGGGGTTCACTTGGTCTAGCACGAGGAATAATGGGCTATGGAGCAAGCTTGATCGCTGGTTGGTCAATGATGAACTAGTGCTATGTTTGAATGGTGTTTCACAAGCTGCCGAAGAATGGAGTATCTCCGATCATAGAGCTGTTTCCCTCACTGTTGGATCCACAGATTTTGGTCCAAAAACGTTCTGTTTCTTTAACCACTGGCTTCTTGAGCAAGGGTTCAAGTAAGTGGTGGAGGATTGGTGGAACTCAGCTATTGTGGAGGGTGGTCTAGCTATGTTTTGAGGAAGAAGCTTAAGGGTCTCCGTGCTAAGATACGGGATTGGAGGAACAACAAGGGTACTTGGGGGGTAGAAAATATAAAAATCCTAGAAGAGGAACTTCAATGTATCATGAGCCGAATGGAAAATGAGGGGGCCAATGAGCAACTGAGGAAAAATAGGCTTGAAGTTTTAAATAAACTGTGGAGATTATACAAAATCGAGGAAAGCAAATGGATTCAAAAGTCAAGAAACCGTTGGCTTAAAGAAGGGGATTAGAACTCGAAATTCTTCCATAGAGTGTGCAAGATCCGGGAGGCGAAAAAAGAGATGAATCAGATCCAGGTTGACAGCGTGATTGTCCAAGACCCGAGGGAGATCAAACTTGTTGTGTTTAACCACTTCAATAGCTTTTTCAAAAAAGGACAGCAGGTGAATGCGGCCTTTAAGTGCCAGAACTTGGCCAAGTTAGGGGCAGAAAATAGAGCCATGTTTGAGAAAAAGTTCTCGGAGGAGGAGATTTGGGAAGCCATTAAATCCTGTGATGGAAACAAAGCACCCGGTCCCGACGATTTTAATCTCAACTTCTTCAAGGAATTTTGGAGCAAAATCAAAGGTGACATAGTAAAGGTCTTTGATGATTTCTTCGAACATGGAAAGTTGGTGCGGGGACTCTATGCGGCTTTCATCACCCTAATCCCAAAGAGCTCTAACCCGACTTCTTTTTCAGATTATAGACCCATTAGCCTCATAGGCGGGGTCTATAAATTGATAGCAAAGGTCCTTGCCAATGACTTCAACTCATTATACATGCCCTAATTACCCCAAATCAGTTTGCTTTCACAAGTGGAAGGCAAATTTCTGATTGTATTCTTATCGGGAACGAGGTGGTGGATTCAATGGCGAAGTCAAGTGAAGGAGGCCTTGTCCTAAAACTTTATTTTGCCAAGGCGCGCTTACGATAATGTTGATTGGAACTTCCTTCTCAACATGATGAAGGAGATGGGGTTCGGTGACAAATGGAGAACTTGGATTGAAGGATGCATATCCTCTGCAACTCTAGCTGTATTGGTAAACGGTTCTCCAACGGATTTCTTCCACATAGAGAAGGGGCTAAGGCAAGGTGATCCCCTCTCACCCTTGCTTTTTAATATTGTGGGTAGTGCACTTTCTTGTATGCTGAATATTCTGGCGTTTGAGCAAGTTCCGTGCGGGTTTAATTTGGGAAATGGGCTTGTGATAAACCACATCCAGTTCACAGATGATACACTTATATTTTGTGAGAATGATGTGGCTCAACTAGATAGGATCTATGAGGTCGTGGAAGCTTTCCTTTGGGCCTCCGGCTTGAAAGTAAATTTTGACAAGTCACAATTATTCGGGTGCAACATTCCCTCTGAGAGATTGGTTGAGAAAGCCAACAGCCTTGAGGTGTGCAATGGTTGTTTACCGATCCAGTATTTTGGGGCTCCTCTGGGGGGCAATCCTAGAAGAAGGCACTTCTGGGATCCTATCTTAGAAAAGATGAGAAAGAAATTAGCCTCTTGGACTCTTCTTTCTTATCGATGAGTGGAAGATTGTTCCTTTTAAAGGCTGTGATTTCCTCCATTCCAGTATATTATATGTCGGTGTTTAAGGCACTGATAGGTGTGGTTGGTGACTTTGAGAGAATCATGAGATCCTTCTAACGAACGCACTGTCGCGGGTGCGTGCCAAAGTATTCTGCTTTGAATGCAGTACAAGGTGTTGAACACCAGGATCGATCTCACAAGGACACGGTGAAGTATTAATTGATAATAGAGTAAAACAAAGCAATTAAAAAGGGGGTTTGATTGATTTGATTGTAAAGTAACAAACAAAACTTAAAAGAGATTTAATCAGATAAAAGAAAGTGTTAGTCCTCGAATCATAACATTCAAGTGCAACAAACCTTCATTGGTTACAAAAGATTAATTCTTCCTTATTGTTTCTCTAATTCGTGAGAGTTGATTAACTAAGCGAAAATCAATTCACAGTTTCCTAAACAAAGCGATTAAGAAATAGTTACGAACTAACATGAACTAAGCGAACATGCATCAACTCTTATTTCTAAAACTACGGAATTAAGCAAACCCTAGATCAGAAATAGAGATGAAGAGAATTAATAAAGAAGAAATTTGCATTAAGAACAGAACCTCAAGTTTGCAAACACAAGAATATTAAAAATCCTAAGACTAACTATGGAGTTTAGCAACTCATACTAGAAAAGATGGAGAGAGATATTAGGAGAAGGTGGAGGAGGTGATGGTGAGATGTGGTGAGGTGGTGAGGTGGTGAGGTCTAACAAAAGCCTAAACTCACTTATTTATACAAATAAATAAACTTGTTCATCAAGTAACAATGTTTGTTATCTAAATCTTTTCTAAATCTTCACAAAATCGGGCCCACATAAAGGAGTAAGCTGCTGAACAATCAGGCATTCGCGGGTCCCACAAGAAGTCTGAATCTTCAATTGAGGTAAACATGAGAGTTGTAGCTCTTTAAGTCAGCTTCGCGGGCCTTCAATCGGATCCTAATTCGGAGTTCTGTAGCCCAAGATATGATCATTTTAGTGCAGACTGTTCCAGACTCGCAGGATTAGCGACAACAACTTTGCAAGGACATTCTGACCAAGTTAGAGGCTGATTCTAGAATTGTGCTGAACATGAAAGTTGTAGGGCTTCGAGTTATCTTTCCAATTAAATATTATTCGCCCTATTTAGATATTTCTAGCTCCATATTCAATCTGTTCTAGCAAAACAGTCATAGAAACTAAAAGTGTAGAATTAAGCTCTTTTCCATGAATAATCCAAATAAACACTAATGGTCAAAACATGGCTAAGTCATAACAATTAAGCACAAAAATGTATATAATGAAGCTTAGAAAGACACACGTAAAGTGCATCAATTATGCGCTTATCAACTTCTTATGGGGATGCTCTCAAGGTCGAAAGCGAATCTCTTGGGTGGCTTGGGAACAAGTCTGCAAAAGTCAGCAGCTGGGAGGCTTATGCCTCGGGTTCCTGGGTTGGAAAAACCGTTCTTTACTTCTCAAGTGGGCCTGGAGATATGGGAAGGAGAAGGATGCACTGTGGAGGAAAATCGTCTGCTCCAAATACAAGTTGGATGAGAGGTTCCTGATAATGCATTTGGTGGTTGATGGCTTCTCAGGGTGCTCAGTCATAATGCAGGATATTCTGAAAAATCTGTTGGAGGATGCAACAATGGCTAAATCCTTCAGAGATGCTCTATTCTGTAGATTAGGCTCAGGTAGTGTAATTCCTTTCTGGCTGGATCCATGGGTTGAGGCGATTCCCCTCAGTCAAATGTTCCCACGCCTCTTTGCTCTAGCTCGTGAGAAAAATGCCCTGGTCCATGAGCTCGGGGCTTTCATTGGAAGCAAATGGTGTTGGTCTGTGGAGTTTTGATGTCAATGCTTTGGTTGGGAATTAGAGGAGAAGGTTAAGCTCTTCCAATTTATTAATACGGTGTTACCAAGTCAGGGAGCGGATGGGATTCTGTGGTTAGGAGACCAAATGGGTATTTTCTCTGTGAAGGCTATCTATAATCTTGTGGAGATCAAGGTTCTTGGTGCTGATCCGTTCATCATCTCAAAGAAAATTAGAAAAATCACTCCGCCAAAAGTGGTGATCTTCTTGTGGCAAGCGGCACTCAATAAGATCGCTGTCAAAGAGAACCTACTAAAGAGAGGTGTTGCTGTAGAAAACGCGGGCCTATGTAGTATTTTTGGCACCCACATGGAGTCTACAAGTCATCTCCTTCTACTCTGCGAGCCAATTTGGAGCCTTTGGTCCTCAATCTTTGCTCGAGAAGGTGTATGTTGGTGCTGCCCCAGTAGCTTGGAGTCTTTGCTGCTGGAATGGAATTCTTTGAGGCAGGTTTCAGACCCGATTCTATGGGAGTTGATCCCATTTTCTCTGTGCTGGAGCATCTGGTTAGAAAGAAATAAAATTATATTCCAAAATGTCATTTTCAATACTGAGAATGTTTGGGATTTACATATTTCGAGAAGAGCGTGGTGGATCAAAGCGTGGGGAAAAGATTGCCCCTTCGTAATGACAGACTTCTTGTTAAATTTTGAAGCTATCACCCTAAAGTCTAGTGGTACTAATCCCCACTCTGCTGTTTGGCTACCTCCCCCGGTAAACTTCCTAAACTTCAATGTTGATGGATCCCCTTTGGGCAATCCGGGCAAAAGCGGTATCGGCAGTGTGTTGAGGAATTCCTCGAGACAAATCCTCGGTGTTCTTTCTGAAGCCACGGGTTTTCTTTGGGCCTATGAAGCGGAAGTGAAGGCAATCCGCAAGGCTCTTATTTTTTGCAAAGCTTTTAATTTTCGGAATGTGCTAATTGAATCTGATTCTTTGCTAGCAGTTGGTTGGGTGGCCTCTAAAGATAATAGACCGTGGAAATTTCTCCGGGACTTGCTTCAGATTGACTTGTTGATGGTTGAAGTGGGCTGCTCGGTAGTCTCGCATATCTTCTGTGAAGCTAATTCAATGGCTAACCATTTAGCAAAAACCGGCTTCCATCGCTCAACTCTTCTTTGGGGAATTTTCTGAGAAGTTTTTATTTCTGTTGTGTGGTGCTTTTACTGCTGTCTTCTTCTATGGTTTCTGCATGTACTCTTCCAAGGCTTGCTGGTACGCGTTTAGGCCGGTTTATTGCAGCAATCTTGGCTCCGGTCTTGAGGGTCAGTTTTGTGCTTCTTCACTGGTTATGTTCTGCTCGATGTATGGCTTGTTGAAGGCTTAGGAGTGTAACACCTCGATTTTCAGGTGTCACTTAATTAACTTAAAAATAAACTTTAAGCGGAAAACAAGTATTTTTTTTCGTTTGTTTCTTTTGTTGAAATGAAAACGTCATAAAGATAAAGACATAATCCCGCAATTTAAACCTAACCGATGCACATCATATAAACAGGTACAGCCTCAGCTGCACTCCAACGTCACGCGCACTCGCAGTGACTCCCAAGTAGTGTGTCCACAGGCAAATATTTACAGATCCAGAAACGTGAGTGACAAAGTTATAATTACAATCCTCCAGAAGAAAGTCGGCTCCCAAAATGGCCTAAGCAAAGAGCCCTACAGTCCGACTAACTCTCTGTGATCCCCCAGCAAGAGAACCACACAAAAAGCTATGCGTCGGGAACCTACCCTGTCCCAAAACAAAACGAATCAGAGCTCTACACAAAATATGACTCCTGCCTAAACCTACCCTCCAGTACCGCTCAATACTCCTCCTCCTCCTCCTCGTCGCTCGCGAAGTAGCAATCGACGTCAGTGTCAGAGTCCCCCATGATTATCTCCGCGTCCAAGTCCACGACCTCCCTCCTGACTGTCCTGCGTACGACCCTAGTCGAACCCATCTCAACATCTACCTCCTCAGAAAGGACATCCTCCTCCACCACACGCACCAGGGGTTCCACGCGGTAGCCGCGTGATGGAGTAGACGGAAAACGGCGAGAGGCAGACGGAACAACCGGCTCCCTATTCGGCTCCACGAGCCTCGAGGACGACGCATTGTCGGTAGGATTGACAACAGTAGCAGGAAGTGGCGCGACAGGTGCCTCAGTATCAGCCTCGATCTCAGATGGATTCTCCTCGTCAGATGAAGATGAAGGTGGTGAAGGTGGTCTCCGGCCAGTGCCCGGTCCACAACGCACCGAAGGTGGTAAGTTGAAGCTCAGCTCCATGCGTCGTAGAACTCCTCTCGTTAGACGTCCACGCTCATCAGTCCGGTCCTCCATGACCCTTCCCCGATACGTCGCCCGATGATCCTCAGGATGGATCACCCAATTGGTGGGGGCATGTCGATCAACCAACTCAAACCTGATCCCCCCCGAGGGAGAGACCATCGAAAACCAATCCGCCATCGACATCTGGCAGCAGGCCGACCACCCAAACACAAACATACAAACAAAGCCAAGGCGCTAGGGTCAACTCACAGAATAGAGTAAATATACAAACAGCATGTGATGGGGGGTATAGATATATATATGTTTATATATATTCCTAGCATGTTATCGGCTCTAACAATAATTCAATAATGCAAACAACACACGATTCTAGTTAGGGTGCCTGTATGCGTGAAATGCAATTCAAAATGATCCGGATAGTTTGTTTGGGATGGGCACCATCGAGTCAGTCACCACTGGCCTAGTGTGTAACCATTTCTGCTCGGGTGTCGCTTACAAACCCATGCATAGTCGGATCAATTCTAATCCCTCCAGGTTGAACCATTTTCGCCCGCTATGCCAAAGATACACTCTTGGTGTTCTTCGATGAAGGCCAATCGTTCGACTGTCTCAACCTGCGTGAAGCCGACCGAAGCCGTCTCAACTTCACCGAGGCCCGATCCTCCGATCGTCTCAAGCCCCTAATGTATGCATGATGCAATATGGTTAGCCAAACATGGTATCGTCCTCACCATGTAGTGTTTAGCTACGACTCTTAATTCAATAATACACGAAGGTCAAAGTCGACTCTACGACTAGGCTGTAAGTAGCCGGAGTACGCATCGTACTCAGTCACATATCTCTGGTCACTATGGTTCATTCTTGTGGCGGCCATCAAATCCCAGCAGCTCCAAGACTTGTTGACATTTCCCCGTCTTTCGCAATCATTTCCCCACTTAAGTTCCCTATGGTTTTATTCATTAATAAAAATATTTCAAGTTGGATTAGTCAAGTTATGAGTTTCATTCTTGAAAACTAAGTTCCCTAAGGTCTCTAATTCCAAAGTCTAATCATTTCAAGTTTGCCAAAATCCCCCCAAATGTAATCCCCCGGGGAAAGTCTAAGTGTTCCAATAGGCTTAATCTCAAACCTCGGGTTTGGACTTCCCTAGGGTTGTTCATTCAACCCGAAATAATACAAGTAGGACGTTCCATGATTCCACACTCCGTAGTCGCGACAAAGCGCACAGTTCAATAACAATATCAATATAATAATAATTCAGTGCGGAAATCATAAGATGGAAACCAGTAACCGATCGAAGCCTCTCGAAAAACGGAGACACACGTCTCATATAAGTTTACTCGGCCGAAGCCTCCAGAAAACATATTCCAATTCAAAGCGATAGACAATATTCAATCTCAAGCAGTATTCAAGTCGAAGTTATCGACGCCTACAATACAAATAGCTAGTAAGTAAGTTGCCCTAACCTCGAGTTGTTCCAGCCTCGCGGTGTAGGTTTTCCTCACAATCTAGATCGGTACCACCCCAAGTTCCCTCAACTGAACCTTGGAGTAAACAAAGCAAAAATCAATCCAAACTCGAATAATTCGATCATAACAAAGTTAACTAACGATAGACAAAGCGTTTGAAGCTTCAGAGTACAACAATCGAGCACGAGAGGACGAGTTGTTGTTACTTTGTTGTCTTGCATTTTGTCAAAAACAACTGGATGTCGAAGCTGATGCCGTGGCATCTGCCTTTGTGTTGCTAGGACATCAGACCTATGCTTGGAACGTTAATTGTGGGCCCTTGTAGATTTTATGAAGATATATTTTTATAGTTACTTGAGGAACAAGTAGTTGTACAGGAAGGGTTTGATTTGTTGGTTGTTATTTGTTGAAACAATCTTTCATAAAAGATTGAGTTTCTATCTTCACGTTTGAATTTTGCAACAATATCTTGGAGATTCAGTTTTGATTTGTTGCTGATATCTGTTACTTCAGCAAAGCAAACCCTATTGCCCAAGCCACCGCTGCTGAAGACTATAAAAGAACAAAGACCTAAAGCTTGAAGACCACAGAAGCTAATAGAGAGATCGAGTATTTTAGGATTGTGATTGTTCTTTGTTCTTTGTTAACTGTGATCATATCTTGCTCACTGATTCTATAAAGCAAGGTTATGATCTGTGTTGGTTGCATCTGTAAACTCTGATTGTTGGTTTTTTATTACCAATCACTGTGGTAGTGATTGAGAGAAAGTGAGAGGGGCTCTCATACTTAGGTTGAGGTTCTAAGTAGAAATACACTGGGTAGATTAGAAAGTGAACTATGAACTGTGGTGTTCATGAGTGTCTGTAATTCCTAAATCTTGAGATAGTGGATTTCCTTTCTTTGGGCGAAGCCCTCCAGACGTAGGTGAAGTTTTTTACTGAACTGGGTTACCAATTCTTGTGTCTTGTTTACTTTTGTTTTTGTTTATTGCTGTTACTGTTAGTCCATTGTCGACCCTGTTGTCCCAGCATCGTGTAGGACATTCGTCCTGTGAGAGAACCAGAATTTCAATTGGCATCAGAGCAGGCACCCTGTTTTGTTTGGGTGAGCTCCAGGGAGTCTAATTCAGTTCTCATGGATAACAAGGAGGGAGGATCAGTCAATAGGCCACCTATTCTGGATGGCACTAACTATGACTACTGGAAGGTTCGCATGACAGCCTTTCTCAAGTCAATTGACAACAAGACTTGGAAAGCTATTGTTAAGGGTTGGAAGCATCCCACCAAGGCACAAACTGAAGGAACTTCAACTGTTACTGCTGAGAAACCTGAGGAAGAATGGACTAAGGAAGAAGATGAAGCTGCTCTTGGGAATTCTAAAGCATTGAATGCTATTTTCAATGGAGTTGACAAGAATATGTTCAGGCTAATTAACACTTGTACTGTGGCCAAGGATGCCTGGGAGATACTGAAGACTGCTCATGAAGGAACTACTCGAGTGAGAATGTCAAGACTTCAGATGCTTACTACTCAGTTTGAAAATCTAATGATGAATGAAGAAGAAACTATCTCTGAATTTCACATGCGTGTTCGTGACTTGTCCAATGCTTCTTTTGCTCTTCGAGAACCTATGTCAGATGAAAAGCTTGTAAGGAAAATCTTGAGGTCTCTACCAAAGAAATTTGCTATGAAAGTTACTGCAATTGAGGAGGCTCAAGATATTGAGCACATGAAGGTTGATGAGTTAATTGGATCTCTGCAGACTTTTGAGTTGAAACTTGGTGACAAGTCTGAAATGAAACATAAGAGTATTGCTTTTGTATCTAACACAGATGAGGATGATGATGAAGGCTGTGAGGGTGAAAACCTTTCTGAAGCTCTGGCTATGCTAGCAAAAAAATTTAACAGAGCACTAAGAAAGATTGGCAAAAGAACCAGGCCTAATGTCCAGGACATAAAGTTCGACAACAAACCCAAGTTTTCTAATGCTCAGAGGAGGACCAAGGAAGAAGAAAGATCTGGTCAGAATAAAGGAGTGCAGTGTCATGAGTGTGAAGGTTATGGTCATATTAGATCTGAATGTGCTACTTATCTGAAAAAGCAGAAGAAAGGGATGATGGTCACTTGGTCAGATGAAGACACTGAATATAAGGAGGAGATCCCTGCCAACAAGGTAAATGCCTTCTCTGGAACTGTTTGTGATACAGATACAAGTGATGAAGATATTTCAGATGAGGAACTTGCTGAGACTTACAAGCTGTTGCATATCAAATGGGAGGAAGCCTGTAAACTTGTAAGAGAACAAGAAAGTGAGATAGAACAACTCTCTACTCAGAATGAAAGATTGAAAGAACTCAGTGCTAAGCTAAAAGAATATTGTGATAAGTGGAAATCTAAACTTGAAAATGTTGAGACTATGGAAAAGGCAAAACTGATGATAGTCAATACAGAATTACAAGAGGAAATAGCAATTCTGAAAAGCAAGCTTGAAGCTACTCACAAATCACTCCGAATGTTGAATAGTGGTTCTGACATGTTAGATGAGATTCTGAAAGAAACAAGTAAGCAGGGAAGAAGCTTGAAGGGAATTGGATTTGACTATGGAATTGCAAACAAGAAAGATCATAAGGGGTCAAAGAATTTTGTTGTTGCAGCAGAAAAATCTAAATTCAAGAAACCTGCAAATTATCAGATGTCAAGATCGATGCCTCGACATATGCCTCATCATGAGAGTTCTCAAACTAAGAATATCAAAATAGCACCTTGGAAGTGTCATTACTGTGGAAGGAATGGACATATAAAACCCTACTGCTTCAAATTGTATGCCTATCCTCAAGCTTATGATAGGTTTAATAACTCAAAGGTCACACAGATGAAGAAGGAATGGAAGCCCAAGAGTGAAGTTACTTGTCTAGTTGCCTACACATCTTTCAGAGCCTCTGCAAGAGAAGACTGGTACTTTGATAGTGGTTGCTCAAAGCATATGACAAGAAATAAAGGATATCTGAAGGATCTCAGAAGTCATTCTAGCAACTATGTCACATTTGGAGATTGAGGTAAAGGAAAAATTAAAGGGGTAGGAAAACTGGTAAATGTTGATCCCCAGACTTGAATAATGTGCTTCTGGTTAATGGTCTAACTGCTAATCTAATTAGTATAAGCCAACTCTGTGATCAAGGGCTTGAAGTGAAATTCAACAGAGCAGGTTGTATTGTAACTACAGAAGATGACAAAGTCTTTATGAGAGGAGTTAGATCGAAAGATAATTTCTATATGTGGACACCCCAAGAGATAGCTCAAGTCTCTAGATGCTTGTTAACAAAGGAGGATGAGCTAAATGTATGGCACCAAAAACTGGGTCATCTCAATTTGAAGAGTATGCAGAAGATAGTTGCTGAAGAAGCCATAAGAGATTTGCCTAGGCTGAGTATAAGTGAAGGTAAGCTGTGTGGAGAATGCAAGATTGGAAAACAAACCAAGGTATCTCATACAAAACTTCAGCATCAGACCACAACAAAGGTACAGGAACTACAGCACATGGACCTCATGGGACCAATGCAGGTTGAAAGCTTGGGAGGTAAAAGATATTTGTTTGTTTGTGTTGATGATTTTTCCTAGTACACTTGGATAGAATTCATGAGAGAAAAGTCAGAAACTTTTGATATCTTCATGAACCTGTGTCTGAGGCTTCAGAGTGAGAAGAGCTTTGTGATTGTAAGGATCATAAGTGAACATGGAAGGGGGTTTGAGAATTCTAAATTCTCTGAGTTCTGTGAATCAGAAGGAATCAATCATGAATTTTCAGCACCCATCACACCACAACAGAATGGAATTGTTGAAAGAAAGAATAGAACACTTCAGGAGTCAGCCAGGGTCATGTTGCATGCCAAGAAGATTCCTCTTAAGTTCTGGGCTGAGGCTTTGAATACTGCATGCTACATTCACAACAGAGTCATCATTAGAGCTGGAACTTCCTTTACTCAGTATGAAATATGGAAAGGTAGGAAACCTACAGTAAAACACTTTCATATATTTGGAAGCAAATGCTATATTCTTGCTGATCGTGAACCAAGAAGAAAGTTGGATCCAAAGAGTGATGAAGGGATATTTATGGGATACTCAACAAATAGCAAAGCCTACAAAGTATTCAACTCTCGCACAAAAACCATGATGGAATCAGTAAATGTGAGTGTTGATGATAAGCCTAGTGCAAGCAAGGAATCCAATCTCAGTGAAGATGAAGATTGTGCAGATGTTCTAGCAGATGCTCCAGCAACCAACCTCGACAATGAGTCTGATACAAGTACAGATGAACATGAAGACAAGCTGCCTACACATAATAAAGCCCCATCCATCAGGATTCAAAAGATCCATCCTCAAGAAAATATCATTGGTGAGCTTCAGGAGGGAGTAACAACCAGATCCAGAAGTCTTATTGCTCATGGATGCTACATTTCAAAGATAGAACCTAGCAATGTCAAAGAAGCTCTTACTGATGAATACTGGATAAATGCTATGCAAGAAGAGCTTGATCAGTTCACAAGGAATGAAGTTTGGAATTTGGTACCTAGACCTGAAGGAGTAAACATCATTGGCACAAAATGGATTTTCAGAAACAAGTCTGATGAAAATGGAATTGTCACCAGAAACAAAGCAAGACTGGTTGCTCAGGGGTATACTCAGATAGAGGGAATTGACTTTGATGAAACCTTTGCACCAGTAGCAAGACTGGAGTCTATAAGATTATTGTTGGGAGTTGCATGTCTTCTTAAGTTCAGACTCTACCAGATGGATGTCAAGAGTGCAATTCTGAATGGTTACTTAAATGAAGAAGTATATGTAGAGCAACCTACAGGGTTCATAGATCCTCATCATCCAGACTATGTATACAGATTAAGGAAAGCACTGTATGGATTGAAGCAAGCTCCCAAAGCTTGGTATGAGAGGCTTACTGAATTTCTTGTTAGTAATGGATATTGCAAGGGAGGAATTGACAAGACCTTATTTGTTAAGAATGACAAAGGAAAGCTCATGATAGCACAAATCTATGTGGATGATATAGTCTTTGGAGGGATGTCAAACACGATGGTGGAGCATTTCGTTCAACAAATGAAGTCTGAGTTTGAAATGAGCTTAGTTGGTGAGTTGAGTTATTTTCTAGGTCTACAAGTGAAGCAAATGGAGGATTCCATGTTTATCTCACAGAGCAAATATGCCAAGGACATGGTCAAGAAGTTTGGTTTAGAGAAGTCAGGTCACAAGAGAACTCCAGCTGCAACTCATGTTAAATTAACCAAGGATGAGCAGGGAGAAGATTTTGATCAAAGTCTCTATAGAAGCATGATAGGAAGCTTGTTGTATCTTACTGCTAGTAGACCTGACATCACTTTCACAAGCTTCTTCTCTTCGATTCTCAAAATTTGTTGAGTGTTAGAGTGTAATTTTCATTCCATTAAGTTCCTGAGAGGGTAAGGATTCGATCTGGGTCAATTTCACGAAGCTTTGAGCCCAGAAAACACAAACTCGCGAGCACCCTGCAACTCCGGCGAGCAATTTCCAGAATCCGGCGAGTTCTTCAACCAGTAACTCAACTTTTCTCATGTTCCAGACCTCCATAGCAGCACCCATTAGCACCACATTCATCCCCATAACCTTTAGAACAAGTTCCAGTACCCGAAACAACACGACGGTGACGATTTCTGCACCTCCGATCATTTTCTCCAGCGAACCTCGTCTTCTCCGGCGAGTGAGTTTCTGCAACTTTCTCATTTTCGCGTTGTTTTCAATCCAAAACTTATGCTTAAGCATGTTAGGACATTTTTAGGAAGCTTTAGACTAGTTTTGAGCCTCGAATCACCATGAATTAGCAGAAACAATATTTGAATTTTCAAACTCGAGCACGTTATTGGGTTGAGCTTCAGGCCTCGAATTGGAGTGCCAAATTGATTAGTTTATGCTTCTGGAACATGGTAGAGCCTTTTAGGATAGGTAGAATCGATGATAAAGCTCTGAGTTGAAAAACCTCAATTTCACCTCACGACCGATTCAAAAACTGGCAAATTGAGGTAGTTATAGTGCTCAAATGTTTCTAAAAATGGTCTAGATGGATTCATATGGTTGGAAGCTATAGGAATAGAGTATCAGAATTAGTAATAGAGTAATTAGGATTAATTTGAACTTAAGCTAGGTTAATCAGCTTAATTAAGTGATTCTGAACTTGACTATGAGTTAGGGAAACTAGGAATAGAGTAATGAAAGACCAAGAAGTCGGAAGTCAGTAGGCTAGCATGATGAATTAGGAAGTTAAGTTAGTAAGCTAAAGAATATGTGATTTTGACAAAATGGCTTAAAGAAAAAGTTAAATAATCTAGAAGTGATTATGAGCTTAAGGACTGAGTTTAGTAACAAAATCAGGTCAGTAAAGAAAATTAGAGTAGAAGGGTAATAAAAAGAAAATAAAATTAGTACATGAAGTAGTTATATTTTTAGCTTCATGGATCTATAACCCGACCATAATCCATGATGCAGAGCGTGAAGGATCAAGCTCTCGAGTTTCAAAAGAAATCATTGAGTCACAGGTAAGGAGAGTTAGACAAGACCTTGTCTTGGTACATGACAATTAAGTAAATGTTAAAGCGATACTAGACATATTATTATTTACTCACTTGTTTACAATGATTGTGGATTTTATGAAGTGATGCTGAATGTTTGCTTGTGATTCATATGTGAATTGCTTGTGGATGTTGTATTGCTGCATTGTTAGAAAGGAGGTAAAGTATACCATGGGATATGGTGATACTTAGGAAATCGGCTTTAAAGCCCGGATAAGAGAATTTGTCTTATAACAATATATAAATCTAAAACATCTGAGGTAGGAGGGTACAGGGAAAAATTCACCGGCTTAATGTGTTATTGATACTTGGATTTGGAAACTTGACCTACCCGTCACATTTTAGGAATCACCTTAGGAAGATAGATATTAATAATTATAAAATGGAATTAGTAAACGAATAGGTGATACCCCTTCTTTAAATTAATTAAAGAAAGTACATAACCATTACCGGGTCGAATAACTATTTCCTGCCCTAAAACCCGACTACTTGATCCCTTAGGATCTCGCCTTCAAATACAATGAGGCATACAAACGAAATCTGTAAGACCTGGACTTTCAGAACAAGTTAGTTTCCGACTCACGCGTAGAATCAGTGTAAGCGTGACAGGAATTTGATATTTGAGGAAGATTAATGAAGAAGAAAGTTCAGGAATTGATTGAGAAATGTTGCGTAGTCGTTTTTGGAGTTAGTGCGAGTCGTCTGCACACTTGCCTTATGGCGAGCGTGTCCAGAATAGGCTAATTCGCCCTTAGAGTAACGTTTTAAGTGAGATTTCGAACTCTTGGAAAATTTAAAGATTCTATTTATTTTTCCATCGACCAGCATTTCATTTCGGAACTCTGGACTGTACGCACGATAGGTTTCACTTTTCGGATGTCCGCCGACGCTAATTTCTTTGCTTCGAAACCCTAGTTTTGAGCGATGGATGAAGACTTTTTCTATTCGGGACTTCTAACGAAGATTCCGTCCGCGTTTCCAGACTTGTTTCGACGTTTCCAATCTTTCTTCAGTAGGAAGTTTTGTCGTTTGAGCATCACAGCAAAAAGTAGTTTTTCGGGACAGACTAACTTACACCGCTTTTGGGATTTTGGATATCGTTTTTCCCAAATCTTAGGTATTTGTTTTGAGTTCTGGAATTCTGACGCCAGAATATCTCTTAGAATTCCTCGGTGAACGTGCTGCAAAAATCGGAATCGCGAAATTTTCATTTTCCCGCGATTTCACCCGCCTATAAATAGCGCGAAAAAGCAAAAATCTCCTCATTTCTTTCCTCAAGGGCCGCGAGTTTGAGAGAGCAAGGGAGAAGAAGATTTTTCGCGAAAACTTGAACAATCTTCGTGCAGTTCGTCCCTACTTCTAGGTATCGAGGTAACTATCATGAATCCTACCTCTGATTACTGTTTCTGCTGAGTTTCTGTAGTCGTTTCTGTGCTCACAGTTTTGAGCTTTTTCTAAAATGGTCTGATTTCTTGGTTGGGTTATGTTCTCTAGGTTCCCAAGAGCCTAAAACCTCTGTCAGTAAACGCTGATTGTGATTCAGTTGATAAGGATCTGAAAAACTGATTCAAAATCCTTTTTGTCTCACATTTCGAAACTTTATTGTCGAAAAGCTATAATCTGACTTCGTGCCTTTAGGATATGTTGTCACGGATGTCATGAGGATCATTGCTGTCAAATTTGTTTTCAAAACTGATAACTTTGAAGTTTTGAGCCTTTATTTTGGACCAAAATGCCCCTGGATAGTCGTATTTCGACCCGATTGTCCGAAAATTGTTCTGACAGTTTCTTTGCTTTAGTTTTATCCTAAAACTACCTTGTAAACTAATTTGATCGAAGAAAAAGAGCCGAAGCTCTTTTCTCCTTATGGCCGTGGGCTATTCCTTAGGGGGGGGAGTTTTTCGTTTTCGAAAACTTGTCTTTTCGTAACCGGATGTCGTATTCTGAAGCTTTAATGCTTTGTCTATCGTTTATGTATTGTATTGCGATCGAACTAATCGATTTTGTTTGGTTTCTGCTTTGTTTTCTCCGAGGTTCAGTTGAAGGAACTTTGGAATACTCAGAGCAATTGTTTGAGGAAAACTTTGTTTGCGAAGCTGGAACAGCTCGAGGTTAGGGCAACTTACTATATTAGCTATGATTGCATGATAAGCGTCGATCAATTCGACTTATGTTTTACTATGATATCGATTATGATGATGGTTTATTGTTATGAATGTTTTCATAACTTATGATGTTGATGTTGTGATGAATTGTGCGTTTTGACGCGATTTCGGAGTGGAGATTCATTGATCTGGTGATCTTTGATATTTCGGGTTGGATGAACAACCCTAGGCAAGTTCAAACGAGGGGTTTGAGACTTAGCCATTTGTTGGGATCCGTTGGTTTACTTAGACTTTCCCCGGGAAATGTATTTTGGGTGGTTGATCTTTGAAAACTTAGAATGAATAAAATTTCGAAAACTACAGACTTTGGGAGACTTAGACTTTGAGACATAAACTCATAACCTGACTAATTCAATTCGAAACGTTTTTACTAAATGAATAATCATAGGAGAATTGGAGGGGAAAATATTTACGAAAGACGGGGAAAAGTCGACTGTTGTTGTGGGTTTGGAGGGTTTTGGAATTGGGGAAAGCCACTAAGGTGAGCTATGGTGATGATTGAAAGTCACCGAGTACTCTAGTACTCTTGGGAGTGTTGTGGAGCCGTGTTTATTCACCGACACCTAGTGCTCTTGTTGTTTGGGCTGTGTTGTATTGACCAACACTAGACCCTTGTGTATTCTTGTTGATGGAGTTGTGTTGTATTGATCGACACTTACTCCGAGTTGTGTTGTATTGACCGACACTAACTCTTGGGTTGTTGAGATTGGGTTGTGAGCTAAACACTTTCGTGGTAAGGGCGATTCGTTGTTTGGCTAACCATATTGCATCAATCGGGTGAATAACGGGAATGGTTCACCTGTGCATATCATGGTGAATAACGGGAATGGTTCACCTTGCATAAATGATGAATAACGGGAATGGTTCATCATATGGTGAATAACGGGAATGGTTCACCAAGGATGAATAACGGGAATGGTTCATCCAGGATGAATAACGGGAATGGTTCATCCATAGTGAAGAACGGGAATGCTTCACTTGTGGCGAACGGGAACGCGTCACAAATCCGGATCATATTGTGCATTTCACGCATACATTCATGCTGACTTGAATTGTGTGCTGTTTGTTTATTGAAGCAATGTTAGAGCCATAACGTGCTAGGATTGTTTATATACGTATATATCAACATTTATCTATACCCCATATCACATGTTGAGTGTATATCTACGTATTTCTGTGAGTTGACCCTAGCGCCTTGGCTTTGTTTGTATGTTTGTGTTTGGGCGGTCGGCCTGCTGCCAGATGTCGATGGCCGACTGGTTCTCGATGGTCTCTCCCTCGGGGGGGATCAGATATGAGCTGCTGGATCGGGATGCCCCCACCGCTTGGGTGATCGATGTAGCTGGTCACCGGGCGACGTATAGGGGAAGGGTCATGGAGGACCGGACGGATGAGCGCGGACGCCTGACGAGAGGAGTGCTACGGCGTATGGAGCTGAGTTTTGACTTGCCGCCCTCAGTTCACTGTGGACCAGGCACTGGACATGGACCACCTGCACCACCTCCGACTTCACCTTCTGTTGAGGAGGACCCGGCGGAGACCGAGCCTGCTGTTGTTGCTGCACCTGTTGCGCCACCTCCTGCTACTGCCATTGCCCCTACCGACGTGGCGTCGTCCTCTAGGCTCGTACAGCCGAGGAGGGAGTCTGTTGTCCCATCTGCCTCACGTCTCTTATCTTTCTCTTCCCCGCACGGCTACCGTGTGGACCCCTTGATGAGGGTGGTGGAGGAGCATGTTCTTACAGGAGAGGTGGATGTGGAGACCGGCTCGACTAGGGCGGTGCGCAGGACAGTGAGGAGGGAGGTTATGGATTTGGACACCGAGATGATTACGGTGGATTCCGACTCTGACTCCGAGAGCAGTGGGGAGAGCTACTCGCCGAGCAGCGATGAGGAGGAGGAGGATTGGTGAGCTGAGCTGGGAGGGTAGGTTAGGATTAGCGACATTTTTTGTGTAGAGCTCTGATCGTCAGTTTCTTTTGGGACCGGGTAGGTTCCGATGTGTGGCTTTTTGTGTGGTTCTTTTGAGGAGGATCACAGAGAGTCTGTCGGAGTATAGGGATCTTTCTTTCAGGCCATTTTTGGGTGCCGACATTCTCATTGGATGACTGTATTTTGATACTTTTACTTACTGTGCTGGTTTGTATATATTTGCCTACGGGCGTACTACTTTGGAGTCACTGCGAGTGCGCGTGACATGGAGTGCAGCTGAGGCTGTACATGTGCATATATTGTATATCGGTTAGTTTAGTTGTTGGGTTTTGTCTTTATTTCTTTATCGCTTTTATTTAAAAGAATCAAACGAAAAAAAAATTACCTGTTTTCCGCGTAAAGTTTATTTTTGGTTACTAAAGTGACACCTGGAAATCGGGGTGTTACAAAATCGCAGCAAATTTTCATTAAATAACATCAGACGATATTAATTACAAAAAAAAGGAAGGTAGTAAAAATCAATACAAAATATTCACACTACGCTAACGTTTTCTACTTCTCCTGCGTTTTCAGCAACCGCAAAATATGCACCATTGAAGCCCGGGGGATCGTCCGGGCCGACCAATCCCTGGGGGTGACCGTCTTGAAAGCTCCCGTCCCGCTGAGGTCAATCCCCTCATAAAGATATTGGACTTGAGCTTTGGCGAGGAAGAAACCGCGACCACGCTCTTCCACGGCTTCAACAGCAGCCCTGGTCGCCAGCCGTTCCCGGAGAGTTCTGACCTCAGAATCCACACGGTATTTCGCGTCCACGACAGCTTTGGCTTTTGCTTCTAATTCGATCTCACCTCGGCGAGAGATTCGTTCGTCGACCCCAACTCACTTTGAAGGAATGCGATATCTTTGTCTTTGACGAGGCAGGCAGCCCTGCCCGCGGCAATCGCCTCAGCCTTGGCCTTAAATTCCTGCTGCAAATCGTCCCGCTCGCCCTCCAGCTCCTCCATTCTCTCTTCACAAGCGGACAAGTCCTCCTCGCGATGGCTCATCTCGATACCCAAGTTGTTCAGTTTAGTCATTTGGGCCGCAACTTGGGTCAGCAACTTGTAAATGACTTCTACAACCCCCTGGTAGCACCGTATTCAGACCAAACCAATGGTAGCACGTTGTCCAAACACTAACAACAATCGGGCAAAGTATTAGGAGATGATCGAGCATCTCTTGCTCATAACTGCACATTGAACAGCAGGTATCAACAGCAAATAAAATGACTTTCCTCCTCCAAAGGTTCATGTGTGTTGGTAATCGGTCATACATTGCCTGCCAAATAAATCCACAGACATTTGAAGGTGCTGCTCTTACCCCACACAGATTTGAAGATAGGATCTGGAACTCCCAAGGTAGGGGCCCTGCATCATCTTGTAGGTTGAACAAACTGAGTAAAACCCCTCTGGATCCGCTGTCCAAGTCCAAGCATGAGAAACACCTCTTACTAGAGGTATCCCACTCACCAGGCTCTGTAAATTATGCACCAGATTCTGCTCCCTATTGCTCAAGTCCCTTCTCCAACTAAAGTTCCGGGACCACACTCCATCCACCCACTCACCCATTTCTAAGATGGATTTATTATTTTGGGTAGAGAGATGAAACAATTTGCGGAAACTTGTCTTCAAAGGTACCTCCCCAAACCATATTTGTTTCCAAAAGTCAGTCTAGTTCCCACACCTAATCTAATTGTCATCTTTGTAAATGTCATCTCGGTTCGTAACATTCAACATCCCACCTGCCATCCGATTACCATATCGAATCCAAGGACTCTATTGCAAATGTCTTTGCTTCCCATCATGAGGTTCCATCTCCACTTACCCAAGAGAGCTAAGTTGAATATATCCCAATTCTTCACACCCAACCCGCCATCCTCCCGAGGTCTACAAACTTGGTCCCATTTGACCCATGCAATCTTGGAACCCGATTTAGATTTTAGAGCCCCTTCCCAGAAGAAGTTTAGCATGATCCGCGTTGCACTTCTTAGTACCCCTTTAGGAGCACGAAAGAATGAGAGAAAGAACAACGGTAATGAGACAAGTACACTATTTATGAGGCATAATCTCTCCCACCGAAGGATAACGTCTTCTGTTTCAACGTTGAGAGCTTCCTTCTCATCTTTGTCAGAATCGGTTGCCCTAGATTCGCCCTTCTAGGGTTCCCACCTATCGGAATTCAAAGGTAAGTGAAGGGTAGCTTTGAAACCTTGCAATTCAGAATTGCGGCAAACATTCAAATGTCACCATCTAGAATGCAAAGACCCATACAACAGCTCTTGAGGAAGTTCACCTCGAGACTCGATGCCATTTCGAAACAACGGAGGTTGCATTTCAATGTGAGAACATTCTGTATTGTTGCGTCACCCATGAGTAATGTATCATCCTAAAATTGCAGGATAGCCACCTCAACAACCTCCATAGTCCCCATCCGGAAATCTCTCAATTTCCCAAATTCCATTCCCCTCCCAACAAGGCCATTCAACCCTTCCGCCACGATCTGGAATAGGAACGGTGCAAGCGGATCTCCCTGTCTAATCCCCCTCGCCATGATAAACTCTTCACTTGGACTATCGTTTACCAGCACGGAAACTGAAGTAAACGATATGCAACCATCTATCCACTTGACCCACTTCTCACAAAAATTCATCTGTCGCATCATATATCTCAAGAAGCCCTAATCGATCGTATCATAAGCTTTCTCAAAGTCAACTTTGAGAAGAAAAGATGGTTTCCTTTTTGTTTTGGCTGCATGTACTATCTCATTAGCTACCACCACCCCATCCAACATGCTTCTTTGGAAGTACACCTTTGAGTCGTTATGCTAAGACTTTAGCAAGATCTTGTAAAGGCACTCGATTAGTGATATAGGTCGAAACTCATACAATCACTGAGGGGAGGTAACCTTAGGGATCAACACAATGAAGGAAGCATTACTCCCTTTAGGCCTAACTCCGTTAGCCCAAAAATCCTCCACTGCACGCTGAATACCTCCTTGTAGAATTCCCCATAAGGCTTTTATAAATTTGAAATTAAAGCCATATGGGCCGGGGCTTTTGTTACCATCACACTCCCACACCGCACTTTTTATTTCCTCTAAGCCAATCCAATCACACAATATGCGGTTGTCTGCCTATGAGATCATATTAAAATTCACTCCATCTAAGGTTGGTCTAGCATCCCTTACTTGGTTCTGGAATTTCTCCTCAAAGATATATTTGACCCCTCTTTTGATTCTGGCCACATCTTCTACCCAACTTCCATCCATAACCAAACCTACTAGAGAGTCTGTTTTTCTCCTCCAATTCACCATAGAGTGAAAAAACTTGGAATTCATATCCCCTTCTTTTATCCATTTCGCCCTTGATTTCTAAAAAAGCAAAGATTCATTCAGTTTTGAGATTCGCCAAAATTCAGCCATAACATCTTGTCGCACCTTTGCTTCTTGCTCATTTAGCACCATATTTTCAGCCAAGTTGTCTAATTCATTCATTCGACGAATCAAGACTTTCCTGTTGGCTTCTAAATTGCCAAACATATCCTTATTCAATCTTTTCAGATCGCCCTTCAGCAGTTTCATTTTTTCTTTGAAAACATAAGCCCCCCATCCATGTACTTGTAGTCCCGCCCAAGTGTCTTCTACAAATTTCCTGAAGGATGGATTCTGAAGGGTTTTGGACCCCAGTTCTGTACCACATTCCTAAGAAGAATAGGGCAATGATCAGAAATGTCTCGGTTTAGCACTGTTTGTGAGCAATTTGGCCAATAAATTGTCCAATTCTGAGAGATCAAGAATCTGTCCAATCTACTCATGCATTGGTCATTTGGCCTATACCAAGTGTACTTTCCTCCAAGCAAAGGAATATCCATTACCTCCATATGATCAATGAAAAGATTGAGTTCCTCCATCTCTGTCAGATTATGGTTAGACACCTCCGCCACCCCTCTCCTTTCCTCCACGTTCCTGATAGTTGATGACCCTATGTTAGTAGTGGTTTTAGGGTCATTTCTTTGAGTGTTTTGAGTCTTTTTTCTTTGTCTCATGTAGTGTTTCATGCATTCTCATGCATTTTTGTGTTTATTTGAGTTTGAGTTAAGTTTTGGTAATTTTATGGTTTTTTGAGGGTTGTTTTTGCATTTGTGTAGAGTTTAGGACTTGCATGAGTTTTGCCATGATTTTGTGAGGACTAAGGTGGTTAAAAGCCCTTTGAATTTCTTGATTTTAATACTTGTCTTGGTCCTTTAGTGCTGCAGCAGGTTACTCTTGAAGAAAGAAGGCCAAAAGGGTGAAGAATTGATGAGAGCATTCAAATGGGGGGTTACAAAAAGCTGAAAAGCCACCAAGAGCGTGCAGCTGGCGCTCCAGCGCCCTCACCTGGCGCTCCAGCGCCAGCACTCCAGAAGCTGGAGCCTTGCATCTGCCACATGGGTGCTCAAGCGCCCCAGGGCAGCGCTTGAGCGCCCCAGCTCGACTTTTTTGCCTATAAATAAGGCTTTAGGCCATTTTGTTCAGAACTTCTGATTTTTGCTTAGATTTCTACCAAGTATTGAAGCTTAGGAAGTGCTTTTGGGGCTTGTGAGAGGCTTCCACCTTGTATTTTCCAGGTTTTCTTTACATTTTTGTATGCATTCACTAGCCATGAGTGGCTAAACTCTTCTTTTGCTTTGGGTTCAATGTGTTTTCATGAATTTCAAGACTTAATTCCTATCTCTGTGCTCTTGTTCTTGAATCTACCTTATATTTCAATTCTTTTATGCATGATAAGCTTGGGTTCACCTTTGCTTAAGGCTAAATTGCAATCATATTGGAAGATTGTTGTAATTTGTGGACTTGGGTTGAAATTGACCTCTCTTTGCTTGCTTCTAGGAATAGAGAGGGGGATTGGTTTTGTTGGCCTGAAAATTGCATGCTTATTGTAACACCCCGATTTCCAGGTGTCACTTTAGTAACCAAAAATAATCTTTACGCGGAAAACAGGTAATTTTTTTTTTTTGTTTGTTTCCTTTTAATAAAAGCAATAAAGAAATAAAGACAGAGCCCAACAACTAAACTAACCGATAAACAACAAATATAAACATGTACAGCCTCAGCTGCACTTCCACGTCACACACACTCGCAGTGACTCCAAAGTAGTGTGCCCGTAGGCAAATATTTACAGATCCAGAAGTGTGAGTGAGAAAAAGTATAATTACAAACCACTAGGAGAAAGTCGGCCTCAAAATGGCCTAAGCAAAGACCCCTATGGTCCGACTGACTCACTGTGATCCCTCAGTAAGAGAACCACACAAAAGCCATGCGTCGGGAACCTACCCTGTCCCAAAATATGAATGACGAATCAGAGCTATTACAGTAACAACTAACTCAAAAGGCTCTAACCACCCATAACCCACACTACTATCATCGACCCTCCCTCGAACAGTCATGAAGTCCGGGTCCTCGTCGAAAGCTTCAGTAATAGTCGTTCCGCTCCGGGTCTTTCCCGCACAACGAATCATCACGAACCGGCTGACGGACGCCTGGCAGCAGGCCGACCGCCCAAGCACAAACATACAAACAAAGCCAAGGCGCTAGGGTCAACTTACAGAATACAATAGATATACAATCAACATGCGATAAAAGGGGTATATATATATGTTGTATATATATACATATAAGTTATGCACTGCTTACCCTAAGGTTTATACATAGCATGTTATCAAATCTCTTACACAATTCAGTCATAATAAGATGCATTGTGTGCCAGTGCAGAATATGCTGACACAAATCCGAATAACGTCACTCTGCTTGGCGACGGGACAGAACAACAACGTCACTCTGCTTGGCGACGGAACAAATCAACAACGTCACTCTGCTTGGCGACGGAACAAATCAACAACGTCACTCTGCTTGGCGACGGAACAAATCAACGACGTCACTCTGCTTGGCGACGGGACAAACCAACGGTATTGCCACTTATAGGCTGGGCACCTCGAGACGGTCGTAACACTGGCCTCGTGTTTAACCATTTCTGCTCGGGCGTCGCTTATCACCTTTGGCTATAGTCAAGACGATACAAACTCTACATGGTTTGACCATTTCTGCTTGCTATGCCGAACATCAACAGGCACGATGCAACTCTACATGGATGATCGTTACCTCCTGTTGTGCCAGATATAGTCAGGGCCGATTCAACTCTGCATGGCTGATCGTTACTTCCTGCTATACCGAAGTACTCTGCTTGGCACTTCATCGCGTATATGCACGTGTGCAATATGATTATCAAAACCAGAGTCAGTGTCGGTCAATACAACACGACTTGGAGTTAGTGTCGGTCAATACAACACAACTCCCACCACAAAACCCACAAACAAAACCCAGAGTCTGTGCCGGTCAATACAACACGACTCGAACAACACTACCAGGAGTACTAGAGTACTCGGTGACTTTCAATCATCACCATAGCTCACCTCAGTGGCTTTCCCCAATTCCAAACTCTCCAAACCCACAACATAAGTCGACTTTTCCCCGCCTTTCGTAAATATTTTCCCCTTCAATTCTCCTATGCTTAAACGTTAATAAAAATTGTTTCAATTCGAATTAGTCAAGTTATGAGTTTATTCCTCAAAGTCTAAGTTTCCCAAGTCTTTAGTTTTTCAAAGCTCTATCATTCTAAGTTTTCAAAGATCAACCACCCAAAATACATTTCCCGGGGAAAGTCTAAGAATTCCAACATATGGCTAAGTCTCAAACCCCACATTTGGACTTGCCTAGGGTTGTTCATCCAACCCGAAATATCAAAGATCACCAGATCAATGAATCTCCACTCCGAAATTGCGTCAAAACGCTCAATCCAACAAAAGCACAACATCACAAGTATGGAAAAGCATCATAACATCAACTCATCATCAAAAACAACATCAGATAAAACATAAGTCGAATTTATCGACGCCTATCATGCAGTCATAGCTAATATATAGTAAGTTGCCCTAACCTCGAGCTGATCCAGCTTCGCAAATCAAATCTCCTTCACAGGAATGCCTTGAAACTTCCAAAGTTCCTTCAACTGAACCTCGGAGGAAAAACAAAGCAGAATCCACACAAAATCGATTAGTTCGATCGCAATACAATACATAAACGATAGACAAAGCATCAAAGCTTCAGAATACGACAAACAGGTACGAAAGGACAAGTTTTCGAAAACGAAAAACTCCCCTCCCCTTAGGAAAAACCCACGGCCAAAAGGAGAAAAGGGCTTCGGCTCTTTTTCTTCGATCAAATCAGTTTACAAGGTAGTTTTAGGGTAAAACTAAGGCAAAGAAACTGTCAGAACAATTTTCGGACAATCGGGCCGAAATACGACTACGCAGGGGCATTTTGGTCCAAAATAAAGGCTCAAAACTTCAAAGTTATCAGTTCTGAAAACAAATTTGACAGCAACGATCCTCATGATATCCGTGACAACAAATCCTAAAGGCACGAAGTCATATTAAGTCTTTTCGACAATAAAGTTTCGAAATGTGAGACAAAAAGAGTTTTGAGTCAATTTTTCAGATCCTGGACAACTGAATCGCAATCAGAGTTTACTGACAGAGGTTTTAGACTCAGGGGAACATAAGGAACATAACCCAAGCGAGAAATCAGAGAAATCGGACAATTTTAGAAAAAGCTCAAAACTTAGAGCACAGAAACGACTTCAGAAACTCAGCAGAAACAGAAATCAGAGGCAGGAATCGTGTTAGTTACCTTGATACCTAGAAGTAGGGACGAACTGCACGAAGATTGGTCAAGTTTTCGCGAAAATCTCCTCCCCCCTTGCTCTCCACGAATTTGGGCCTCCAATGGTGAAAATGAGAGGATTTTTGCTTTTTCGCGCTATTTATAGGCGGGTGAAATCGCGGGAAAATGAAAATTTCGCGATTCCGATTTTTGCAGCACGATCACCGAGAAATTCTAAGAGAGATTCTGGCGTCAGAAATCCAGAACTCAAAACAAATATCTATGATATGGGAAAAACGATATCGAAAATCTCAAAAGCGGTGTAAGTTAAATCTGTCCCGAAAAACTACTTTTTGCTGTGATGCTCAAACGACAAAACTTCCAACTGAAGAAAGATTGGAAACGTCGAAACAAGTCTGGCAACGCGGACGGAATCTTCGTTAGAAGTCCCGAATAGAAAAAGTATTCATCCATTGCTCGAAAATAGGGTTTCGAAGCAAAGAAATTAGCGTCGGCGGACATCCGAAAAGTGAAACCTATCGTGCGTACAGTCCAGAGTTCCGAAATGAAACGCTGGTCGATGGAAAAATAAAAAGAATCTTTAAATTTTCCGAGAGTTCGAAATCTCACTCAAAACGTTGCTTTAAGAGCGAAATAGCCTATTCTGGACACGCTTGCCATAAGGCAGGTGTGCAGACGACTCGCACTAACTCCGAAAACAGCTACGCAACATTCCTCAAGCAATTCCTGAACTTTCTTCTTCATTAATCTTCCTCAAATATCAAACTCCTGTCACGCTTACACTGATTCTACGTGTGAGTCGGAAACTTAACTTGTTCTGAAAATCCAGGTCTTACAATACTCCCCTCCAAAAAGAAAGTTTCGTCCTCGAAACTCAGAGCTCTGCAAAAAGTTCGGAATACAGTTCCTTGATCTTATCTTCCAATTCCCATGTAGTAGTGCCTGTGTCATTGTTCCTCAAAATCTTTACTTAAGCAATCTGCCTTCCCCTTAACTGTTTCACTCTTCTATCCCCACTGCTAACTATCGGCATCTCAAAAGACAAAACATCATTCAACCTCATGTCGTCTGACTCGATTACTTGCGTCGGACCTCTGCTTGAAATGATACCGGTTGGCATTCCGTGCAGTCGCACAACCTTAGCCACTTACTTCTTTACTTTCGGTCGTCCGGAATTCTTCTTAAACTCAGTGCCTCTCTGTCATCTCAAAGTAGATACTCAACTTGTCCTCGTGATCTTCATCTACAGTCCATCACTTGTTCGTTCGATAACTCTTAGACGAAACATTGCGTTGGAATCTAATAGTCCATTAACGTCACATCCAACTTCGTAACTATCATCACTCGCACAATGAAATCAATCTCCTACTTAGTCACCATTCGAATTAAAAATCGACTTATGTCCTTATTTCTTGTCCTTCACTAATCTTATCCCTTTCAACATCAAGTTACCAACAACTTATAAGATAATCCTCTTCTTAATATCTAACAATCCATTATTATCGTCTTCTTCCTTAGAACTTCCCTCACTCAAACCTATTTACACTTACTGAAATCCCTAACACTTCGCATAAATCGAGACTTATCCTCTAGTAGATTACATCATAACTATACCTCAAGGGACTTAACTAGCCATCTTATCATCCGATCCTTCAACATTCTGAGATTTAACTCTTACCGTAACCGCTAACACCACCAAATCTCTTATGTGTACAGGAATCTCAGCTCTCTAGGACAACCTTAGCCCTAGGATTCTTATTCAACTTTAGCAAAATTCACTTGTTACCCGTAATGTGCACCATCAAAATCCATAACAAAGTTTCATTCCCTCTTAGACTCTGAGGAACTTGTCCAAACATAACAACTTCAAGTATTCATCTTAATACTAACACTTTCCTTTTTGTCACTCCATCACCATCTCGTCACTCAACTTCTTAATCTCTCAATCAAATTCTGACAAACTTCGAGTCCTACACACCTTAGACAGACATTCATAGATTTAAAACCTAAACCTTCACCAAGTTTGGTCCTCTAATGACCTTTAATCCTTCAATACTTCTTAAATGGATATCCGTTTCTTAAAAACTATAACTCCTTCACTTACCCAAACGACCTGACCAGTGTCGTCATGCTTTCACATTCACAACTTATTATGCCAACATCATTCAAATCTTATCACATGGCTCATTATGTCTGCAACCTCATGATCAACATCAATCGATCACCAACTTATAACCAACCTTATGACCCTACACAACCCAAGATTCATTTACTTCAAGATCACTCTTATATTATACCTCAATGGTCTTAACCCGAAACCCATCTCCAGGTCTTCATTCTTCTAAGATTCAACTCCTATTGTCACAGCTACAACTGTAAGATCTCTTACTCGTATGCGATTCTCGACTCTCAAGATTCAATCTTAACCCTAAGATTTCAATCCAACTTAGTAAATCTCACTTAGTAATCTCAGCATATTTCCTTGGAATCCATATCACCAACCTCAAGTATTCAACTTATGCTAAAACTTTCTTTCTCCAACTTAATCATTAATTCAACACTTTTCAAGCGAAAATTCATCTCTTAAGACTATAATGTCTCCACATATTAATCCAACGCTTAGAAAAACTTATTCCTCGAACTCGACTATAACAATCTAGTTCAGAGTTAATTCTTCTCAATCTCGCTACCATCAAACAATCATCTATAACATGATTAAATCCAACTTATTTAGTCTCTAACAACTCCCCTCAGCAATCACATAACCTATGACTTCATAACTTCCGAGAAACTACTTAATACTTTTCCAGCACTAAATCTCTTGACTTGGTCTACCTCTACTTGGAGTAATCACACGAACTAACCAATCAATGTCTATACGACACTCATCGACTTCCACAGATTCAAATCTTAATCTTTTACAATCAAATGCTTAACACAAACTTTCCTCCCAAATCCGACTAATCCTCAATCAATTCAAATTCATCTTACCCGTCTTTCTATCAAAGTCCATAACCAGCTGTGATTCCGAATATCACCCCCTCAATATTAGGTTGATCAGGCCTAATACATCGAAGGTGGAAATTTAGAAAAACCCACTGGAACAGTCAATGAGTTCCTATCCTCCAGTAGTCACAAATATCCTGATACTAAATCCTTTAATGATCCCGCTACGGAACTACACACCCTCAACATGACACGTATACTACCCATACGGAATCTCCCTAAGATTCGTTCTTCAGCTACTAGCTTCCTCATAATCGCATCGGTGGAAGGCTACTTTCTAGACTTAGTGTGCTATTCCCAACCTCGTGTAACTCCTATAGTTAAAACACGAGCAACTTCGAATAAGGTCCTACTAGGGATAATAATCATAGGATCATAGTCTAAGTAGTAAATACAAGTTAGGCGCGTCACACTCGCTTCGAAGAGAAAAGAGTAAGTTATTCTAGAATAAAAGAACAGTTAAAATATTACCATCGTTCCCACGTTCTTCCTCGTTCAACTCCTCAGCTCTTGCCCCCTCCTTGGTATGAATCCTTTCCTCTGTAGCAAATTGTTTTCCTTTCCCAACATTCCCTGATGATTCGCCCTTGAGTGCCTTACAATCTCTGGAGAAATGTCCCGGTTGGTTGCAATTAAAGCATAGTTTTCCCTTGATCTTGTACTTACTAGCATAGTGCCCTACTTCCCTGCACCTGTAACACGTCACTGCTCTTCCCGAAGTCTTGTTTCATGTCCCTTCGGTAGCATCATTCCCTTTCATCTTACTATCAGACGTTTCCTCCTGGGGTGTCTTGCAGTTCACAGCTAGATGCCCCTCTCGGTTACACTTGAAGCGTCTCCATCCAGTCACTGAGCACTTGTTAGCAAAATGCCCAAACTTTCCACAACGAGTACATGTCACACCTTTGTCACCAACTGACTCCCCTCCAGTATCAGCAGTCGTTGGTTTGTAGACTCTTGAGATAAGATCTCTTCCCTTGAAACGCTGATATGGTCCCCACTTATGGTAACTCTTCCTTCCGTTGTAGCCTTGGGAACCTGACCTCATTGGTCCCCCAGCTCCAATTCGGTTCATTCCTCTTTATTGATACATTGCTGTCGCCATCAGTCGTTGATGATGCTCACGTGTAGCCTCCGCCATCCGGTTAAGATCCACCATCCTATATCCCATCGAACGTCCGATTAGTACTAACCATACGGTAGCACTAGACAAACCACTCAATCCGATTGAGTAGTAACGCAAGCAATTAGAGCGAAAATCGCTCTGCAGACAATCAATTTTCACTCTTTGCAGAGTCACACAACCTAGCACAGAAGACCTATTCCCCAAAGACTCCCAAAAGACTCGACTAAGCTCTGATACCACAATGTAACACCCCGATTTCCAGGTGTCACTTTAGTAACCAAAAATAATCTTTACGCGGAAAACAGGTAATTTTTTTTTTTTGTTTGTTTCCTTTTAATAAAAGCAATAAAGAAATAAAGACAGAGCCCAACAACTAAACTAACCGATAAACAACAAATATAAACATGTACAGCCTCAGCTGCACTTCCACGTCACACACACTCGCAGTGACTCCAAAGTAGTGTGCCCGTAGGCAAATATTTACAGATCCAGAAGTGTGAGTGAGAAAAAGTATAATTACAAACCACTAGGAGAAAGTCGGCCTCAAAATGGCCTAAGCAAAGACCCCTATGGTCCGACTGACTCACTGTGATCCCTCAGTAAGAGAACCACACAAAAGCCATGCGTCGGGAACCTACCCTGTCCCAAAATATGAATGACGAATCAGAGCTATTACAGTAACAACTAACTCAAAAGGCTCTAACCACCCATAACCCACACTACTATCATCGACCCTCCCTCGAACAGTCATGAAGTCCGGGTCCTCGTCGAAAGCTTCAGTAATAGTCGTTCCGCTCCGGGTCTTTCCCGCACAACGAATCATCACGAACCGGCTGACGGACGCCTGGCAGCAGGCCGACCGCCCAAGCACAAACATACAAACAAAGCCAAGGCGCTAGGGTCAACTTACAGAATACAATAGATATACAATCAACATGCGATAAAAGGGGTATATATATATGTTGTATATATATACATATAAGTTATGCACTGCTTACCCTAAGGTTTATACATAGCATGTTATCAAATCTCTTACACAATTCAGTCATAATAAGATGCATTGTGTGCCAGTGCAGAATATGCTGACACAAATCCGAATAACGTCACTCTGCTTGGCGACGGGACAGAACAACAACGTCACTCTGCTTGGCGACGGAACAAATCAACAACGTCACTCTGCTTGGCGACGGAACAAATCAACAACGTCACTCTGCTTGGCGACGGAACAAATCAACGACGTCACTCTGCTTGGCGACGGGACAAACCAACGGTATTGCCACTTATAGGCTGGGCACCTCGAGACGGTCGTAACACTGGCCTCGTGTTTAACCATTTCTGCTCGGGCGTCGCTTATCACCTTTGGCTATAGTCAAGACGATACAAACTCTACATGGTTTGACCATTTCTGCTTGCTATGCCGAACATCAACAGGCACGATGCAACTCTACATGGATGATCGTTACCTCCTGTTGTGCCAGATATAGTCAGGGCCGATTCAACTCTGCATGGCTGATCGTTACTTCCTGCTATACCGAAGTACTCTGCTTGGCACTTCATCGCGTATATGCACGTGTGCAATATGATTATCAAAACCAGAGTCAGTGTCGGTCAATACAACACGACTTGGAGTTAGTGTCGGTCAATACAACACAACTCCCACCACAAAACCCACAAACAAAACCCAGAGTCTGTGCCGGTCAATACAACACGACTCGAACAACACTACCAGGAGTACTAGAGTACTCGGTGACTTTCAATCATCACCATAGCTCACCTCAGTGGCTTTCCCCAATTCCAAACTCTCCAAACCCACAACATAAGTCGACTTTTCCCCGCCTTTCGTAAATATTTTCCCCTTCAATTCTCCTATGCTTAAACGTTAATAAAAATTGTTTCAATTCGAATTAGTCAAGTTATGAGTTTATTCCTCAAAGTCTAAGTTTCCCAAGTCTTTAGTTTTTCAAAGCTCTATCATTCTAAGTTTTCAAAGATCAACCACCCAAAATACATTTCCCGGGGAAAGTCTAAGAATTCCAACATATGGCTAAGTCTCAAACCCCACATTTGGACTTGCCTAGGGTTGTTCATCCAACCCGAAATATCAAAGATCACCAGATCAATGAATCTCCACTCCGAAATTGCGTCAAAACGCTCAATCCAACAAAAGCACAACATCACAAGTATGGAAAAGCATCATAACATCAACTCATCATCAAAAACAACATCAGATAAAACATAAGTCGAATTTATCGACGCCTATCATGCAGTCATAGCTAATATATAGTAAGTTGCCCTAACCTCGAGCTGATCCAGCTTCGCAAATCAAATCTCCTTCACAGGAATGCCTTGAAACTTCCAAAGTTCCTTCAACTGAACCTCGGAGGAAAAACAAAGCAGAATCCACACAAAATCGATTAGTTCGATCGCAATACAATACATAAACGATAGACAAAGCATCAAAGCTTCAGAATACGACAAACAGGTACGAAAGGACAAGTTTTCGAAAACGAAAAACTCCCCTCCCCTTAGGAAAAACCCACGGCCAAAAGGAGAAAAGGGCTTCGGCTCTTTTTCTTCGATCAAATCAGTTTACAAGGTAGTTTTAGGGTAAAACTAAGGCAAAGAAACTGTCAGAACAATTTTCGGACAATCGGGCCGAAATACGACTACGCAGGGGCATTTTGGTCCAAAATAAAGGCTCAAAACTTCAAAGTTATCAGTTCTGAAAACAAATTTGACAGCAACGATCCTCATGATATCCGTGACAACAAATCCTAAAGGCACGAAGTCATATTAAGTCTTTTCGACAATAAAGTTTCGAAATGTGAGACAAAAAGAGTTTTGAGTCAATTTTTCAGATCCTGGACAACTGAATCGCAATCAGAGTTTACTGACAGAGGTTTTAGACTCAGGGGAACATAAGGAACATAACCCAAGCGAGAAATCAGAGAAATCGGACAATTTTAGAAAAAGCTCAAAACTTAGAGCACAGAAACGACTTCAGAAACTCAGCAGAAACAGAAATCAGAGGCAGGAATCGTGTTAGTTACCTTGATACCTAGAAGTAGGGACGAACTGCACGAAGATTGGTCAAGTTTTCGCGAAAATCTCCTCCCCCCTTGCTCTCCACGAATTTGGGCCTCCAATGGTGAAAATGAGAGGATTTTTGCTTTTTCGCGCTATTTATAGGCGGGTGAAATCGCGGGAAAATGAAAATTTCGCGATTCCGATTTTTGCAGCACGATCACCGAGAAATTCTAAGAGAGATTCTGGCGTCAGAAATCCAGAACTCAAAACAAATATCTATGATATGGGAAAAACGATATCGAAAATCTCAAAAGCGGTGTAAGTTAAATCTGTCCCGAAAAACTACTTTTTGCTGTGATGCTCAAACGACAAAACTTCCAACTGAAGAAAGATTGGAAACGTCGAAACAAGTCTGGCAACGCGGACGGAATCTTCGTTAGAAGTCCCGAATAGAAAAAGTATTCATCCATTGCTCGAAAATAGGGTTTCGAAGCAAAGAAATTAGCGTCGGCGGACATCCGAAAAGTGAAACCTATCGTGCGTACAGTCCAGAGTTCCGAAATGAAACGCTGGTCGATGGAAAAATAAAAAGAATCTTTAAATTTTCCGAGAGTTCGAAATCTCACTCAAAACGTTGCTTTAAGAGCGAAATAGCCTATTCTGGACACGCTTGCCATAAGGCAGGTGTGCAGACGACTCGCACTAACTCCGAAAACAGCTACGCAACATTCCTCAAGCAATTCCTGAACTTTCTTCTTCATTAATCTTCCTCAAATATCAAACTCCTGTCACGCTTACACTGATTCTACGTGTGAGTCGGAAACTTAACTTGTTCTGAAAATCCAGGTCTTACACTTATAAACCTCATATGAATGACTAGGTACACAAGGAATTGGGCTTAGCTTTTAGTATGAGAGAATTGCTCATGTGAGAAATCAATGAGTAAGTATCTAGGCTATAACAATAAGGGAGTGATTCAAAGTTTCAATTGCAGAGGATAGGTTGTCTAGGGAGGATTGGATGAACATTAACCCAGAGCATTTTCATCAATTGATATTTTAATCTCTTTACCATTGCTAATTTTGCAAACTCTTGTTACAAACAAACAAATCCAAAAACTGAATTTTATTTGGTTTCAAACTCACAAGCTTTGCGCTTAAAACACAATTCTCACTCACGGTCCCTGTGGATTCGATATTAAAACCCGGAGATATCTGTGCACTTGCAGATTGACCAACAATAGCATTAAAGTCTCTTGCCACACACCACACGGTAATAGTACATCTAGCTCGCCAATCTAGAAGCTCTGCCCATTATCTACGTTTATCCTCCAAATTGCAAGGAGAGTAGACATTAACAGTAACACAAGGTAGGGTTTGGTCCCCCCACCTCCCTAGTAGACCAATGTAGCCATTCCCAACGACGGTTTCCTGCAAATTAAAAATCCCTCTGTGCGAGATACAAAGCAATCCCCCCGCTCTATTAACGGTCAGACTCGCTTTCCATTTAAAGTCATCATCTCCCCAAAGAGCACCACAAAGCCTGGCATTTACAAATTGCAATTTTGTAACATTTCAATCTGTTCCTCACTAGCCATGCCTCGAATTACCTCTAACATCTCTCTCTCCATCTTTGTTGGCTATCTCTGTCCAACCTTTGTGGTCCCTCTTCTCTAATTCTATCAATCTCTTTACCATCTCATCATCAGAACCCACAAACCCGAAACCCAATTCTTTTCCCAAATTCCATTATTTTTCTGCCTCCACCCCCAAATTATGAACCCAGCATCTCCTATTACAATTTACTACTTCTAAGCAGGATTTCATCATGCCTCCGAGACAGGACCCAACCAATGCTCAGCTTGCTCAATCCATGGCCCAGCTGGTCCAGGTAATGGCCCAGCAGGTTACCACGGCTGCTGCTCAGACCGCAGCACAGGCACAGCGGGAAGCTGAAGAGAATGCTAGGAGAGCACAGAGAGCTGAACGGGATCAGGCACAAAACCAAATCTGAATGAAAACTGATTTCAACCGCCATGGTCCACCCAAGTTCCAAGGCGAGGTGGAGCCTGAGAAAGCTGATTTGTGGGTGCAAGAGATGGAGAAGATTTTCGAAGCTCTCCATACTCCGGATGGGGAAAAAGTGAATCTAGCTACCTTCATGCTGAAGGGCGATGCCGAGTACTGGTGGAGGAGTGCCAAACAATTGATGACTGCTAACCATGTGGCTATCACTTGGGACTCTTTCAAAGGAGCTTTCATGGAGAAGTACTTCCCTGAGACTGCTAGGGAAGACATGGAACATCAATTCCTTGCTCTGAGACAGGGAGCGATGACAGTGGGAGAATATGCTGCCAAATTGGAGACGCTGTCAAAGCACCTTCGCTTCTTTCAAGCGCAAGTGGATGATCCATATCTGTGCAACCGTTTCATGAGAGGGCTGCAGAATGACATCGAAGAGTTTGTGAGGCCTTTGGGAATTAGAGTTTTCCAACAGCTGGTTGAGAAAGCTCGTGAAGTGGAGACAATGAAGAATCGCTAGAGGGGCCGACCTAATAGTAGAGGACCGATCCGTTCTGGGCAAAGACAAGCTGGAAGGTTTGATAAGGGCAAAGCACTGCAGAGAAAGCCTTACCAACGTCCTGCTGACAGAGTGCCTTTCGCTGGGAAAGGTGGAGCAGCTATACCTAAGGAGGAAGTTGTCTGTTTTAAGTGCAATCAGAAGGGGCACTACGCAAATGAGTGTGGGAAAGAAATCATGTGCTGGAAATGCCAAAAGCCAGGGCATATTGAGAGAAACTGTCCTAATGCCGCCAAGACTGAGCCAGTGTTGAATACTGCTAGAGGAAGGGACCTTCTGCTTCAGGGCGTGTGTTCGCAATATCTGGGGAACAGGACGCTATTACTAATAACCTTATCCAGGGTACGTGCATTATCGCTGGAAACTCCTTAATGGTATTATTTGATTCTGGTGCTACACACTCGTTTATTTCTGAGGAGTGTGCGAAGAGACTAGGGTTACTAACTGCAGAGTTACCCTTCGATTTGGTGGGGATGATCCCTGTCGCCGATCGTCTAGTTACGCGCACGACATGGTTGCAATGTCCGTTGATCTACGAGGATCGGAAGTTTCTTGCGAATCTCGTCTGCTTAGGGCTTAAAGAGCTCGATGCAATTCTGGGAATGGATTGGTTGACACAGTATCATGTCCTCTTGGATTGTGCTAACTAGGTCGTAGTGTTTCCAGATTCAGGCGTTACAGATTACTTGAATTCGTACATCTTGAGGAATGGTTCACCAGCATTTGTGAACTCCATTGTAGCTAAGGCGAAGAATGACGGCGACGTGCGCAACATTTTGATAGTACAAGATTATGTGGACGTCTTTCCGGAGGATGTGCCTGGATTACCACCGGTGAGGGAGACGGAGTTTACCATTGATGTGATGCCCGACACGGGGCCAATATCAATGGCCTCTTATCGGATGGCACCAGCGGAGTTGGCAGAGTTAGCCAAGCAGTTGGAGGATCTCTCTTCGAAGGGATTTATCCGACCAAGTGTGTCGCCTTGGGGTGCACTAATGTTGTTGGTGAAGAAGAAGGATGGAAGATCCAGACTATGTGTGGATTACTGACAACTTAACAAGGTGACAGTGAAGAATCGTTATCCGATGCCACGGATCCTTGATGGATCAACTTCGAAGAGCTGTTGTTTTCTCGAAGATATATCTGAAGTCAGGATATCACCATATCCGAGTCAAGGAGGCTGATATTCAGAAGACTGCATTCAGAACTCGATACGGGCACTATGAGTATCTCGTGATGTCGTTTGGAGTTACAAATGCACCCGCAGTGTTTATGGACTACATGAACCGAGTGTTCAGGCCATTCATGGACAAGTTCGTGATGATGTTCATTGACAATATTCTGATTTACTCGAAGAGTAAAGAGGAACACGAAGAGCATTTACGCCAAGTGCTGGGAGTTTTGCGGGAGAAGGAACTCTATGCCAATGGGTCGAAGTGTGAGTTTTGCATGGAAGAAGTCAAGTTCCTTGGTCACGTCATACCGAGCAAGGGTGTGGCAGTGGACCCCAGCAAGATTGAATCAATTTTGTCGTGGGAACAACCTAAAACGGCAAATGACATTAGAAGTTTTGTTGGACTTGCTGGATACTACCGACGTTTTGTCAAGGATTATGTGAAGTTAACTTCTCCGTTGACGCAATTAACGAAGAAGAATCAACCGTTTGCATGGACGGAAAAGTGTGAAGCTAGCTTTCAGGAGATGAAAAAGAGACTCACTACTGCACCCATACTAGCCTTACCCATGGAGGGAGAACCCTACGACGTATACTGTGACGCTTCGCATAATGGTTTGGGTTGCGTGATGATGCAAGAGAAAAGGGTGATCGCTTATGCTTCGAGGCAGCTGAAGATCCATGAGAAGAATTACCCTACGCATGATTTGGAGTTGGCTGCTATAGTTTATGCTCTCAAGATTTGGAGGCATTATCTCTACGGCAGTACGTTCATGATCTATAGTGATCACAAGAGTCTGAAATACTTGTTTGATCAGGAGGATCTGAACATGAGGCAACGAAGGTGGATGGAGTTCTTGAAAGATTATGAGTTCACCTTACAGTATCATCCGGAGAAGGCCAATGTTGTAGCTGACGCTCTCAGTCGAAAGGCTATACATGTATCCTCGTTGATGATCAAGGAGTTAGAGCTATTGGAGGCATTCCGAGATCTGAGCTTGGATTTCAAGCTTGCACCAGGGAAGTTGAGCTTCGGTATAGTGACGGTGTCCAGTGGGCTCTTGGGGGAGATAAAGTTGAGACAAGAGACTAACGAAGAGCTAATCGACAGGCGTAAACTGGTGATAAAAGGAAATGCGCCAGAGTTCGCTATCGGAAACGATGGTTTACTGCGTTGCAAAGGACGGTTTGCATACCCAACGACGCAACAATGAGGAAACTGATCTTGGATGAAGGACACAAGAGTCGATTGAGCATTCATCCGGGAATGATAAAGATGTATCAGGACTTGAAGCTTCATTTCTGGTGGCCTGGAATGAAGAGGCAAGTAGCTGAATACGTATCAACGTGCTTGACATGTCAAAAGGCGAAGGTGGAACACCAAAAGCCTGCGGGGAAATTGTAATCGTTGGATGTTCCAGAATGGAAGTGGGACAACATATCCATGGACTTCGTGATGGCATCGGTTGATGCAACCAATGTTGTCGTTGTTGTTCTGCTTGTGCAATGTGCCAAGATAAAGCCTTTTAGAGGTATTTAAAAGTTTGATATGGTGTCGAATAATTAAAATTTAGGTGCGCATGTTTTTTTTCCTTTATCCATTTTTTTTACAGGTAAGACAAGCCTCCAAAATGTTTTTGGGGCTACAAGGGTTCTTTTTAATCCTCTCATACAAGAAGCTGCCCTTCTCCGAGCTCGGTGAGTTCTATTCTGATTTTTAAATCTCTTTCATTTTTTGTATTCATATCAAATTATGAAATCGGCTATCTCCCAGGTTCTTGGAATCAAATGATACTGCTGCACATGTCATTAGCCCGCTTCAAGACTCGGCAAAAAAATCTACTCCTGAAGACGATTTCCTAAAACAGAGTGATGGTTCCACATGTGTTCTACTTATTAAAAAGAGTCTAAGCCATGTAAAAACATATTTCTACTGATATATCTATACAATAATTTAAATCGCTGTGCAACGCACGGGTAAAAAACATAAGTAGGAAAGAAAGCTGGTTTAAGGCACAGGTTTGATGATTTGGAAATTAGAGGGTTGGTCAAAAAATTTGCAGAACAATATATATTCCCTTCAATTGTTGGGCAATTAGGACACGATTGGATTGCTATTTTATTGAGGAAGCATGAAATTAAACTTTCTCCTTGTTAGGAGTTTTGAGTGGAGAAGAGTTCTTTTTGGGCTTGGTTCGTTATGTGGCTATGGGGTCTCCTAGAGGGGTAGCTGCTGGGGGACTGTTTGATTCCATGGTGACTTTGGCATTTTTGGAGATATCTTAAGTTTTTGGCAATCTATCTTTTAAGTTTTGTGGGGTTTATTTTTGCGGTGCTTTGGTATTTGTTGGGTTGGTATTTGCATCAAATTAGGTGCTTTTAGATTCAGGATTTATCATTTTTCTTAGGAAGTTTGTCTGGTGCTGTCGTGGTTGTAACTTGTAAGGCGGCTTTTCTTGAGGTAGCTTTTCTTGGTTTCAATTTCGTTGGTTATATCTTGTTGTTTTGTGTGGTGGGTTGATCTTTTTGCTCTTTTCTGGATTATTTTTGGGTTATTTCTCAGTGATGGGTTTTTTTTGGCTGTCTTGTTCACTTGACTACTTGAGAGAGCTTTGTTCCCAAGGCTACTGCAATCTTTCTATTGAGAATTTAAGTGTGGAGTTGGAGTCCCACATTGGTTAAGTTTGGGTGAGGAGAAGAATTTATAAGAGATGTGACACATAAACCTAATGCCTTAAGGTTTTGGGTTAAGATGTGACGTCGAGATCTCTTAGTGTCTTGCTCCTCGGCCCATGGACTCCATTATCTCCCCCAACAAGTGGTATCAGAGCCGATGGTTCGTGGGACCATGGTAACGACTCCTTGTGTCGAAAGTCTTCCTAGCAGTTAGGCTAAGCGGCGGGTTCCGTTGAGTAGCGAACGGCGGTACAAGGGTGGACTTGAGGGGGAGATTTTTGAGAATTCAAGTGCGGAGTCCCACATTGGTTAAGTTTGGGTGAGGAGAAGACTTTATAAGAGATGTGACTCATAAACCTAATGCCTTAAATTTTTTGGTTAAGATGTGGCATCGAGATCTCTTGGTGTCTTGCTCCTCGGCCCATGGGCTCCTCTATCTCCCCCAACACCTTCAATAAACTTCTTTATTTTTTGTGATATTTTTGTAATCTGAATCAATACATGATCAAAGAAATAAAAGAAAGTCAATTAAGAAAATCCCATAGTTGCTCATTCAGTATTTATAACGTACAACGGTACAAGTAATCAGCCTTGAAAAATCAAATGTAACTATTAAAATAAAATTATTTGATACCAGATGATCATGTTCTTTTATTTTCCTGGCCCTTCTTTCATTTCTCATAGGAAAGTTAACAATATAACTTAAAACACAAAAAGTATAAAGAAAAACTCAAATATTAAGACGAGAATATTCATTTAAAAAAAAAAGAGTGTTGGTGAGAAAGATATATAGAGCAAATGCAGCTGATAGCAAAAACTTTGGAGTATTTCTGCACTGTTTCAGGCATGAAGGTGAATCTTAAAAAATCAAGGATGTTTTGTTCAAAGACGATAGATCAAGAGACCCAACAAGTGCTTTATGATGTGTTGGGCA
The DNA here is from genome assembly GCF_012489685.1 of Lotus japonicus. Taxonomy (NCBI): domain Eukaryota; kingdom Viridiplantae; phylum Streptophyta; class Magnoliopsida; order Fabales; family Fabaceae; genus Lotus; species Lotus japonicus. The sequence goes on from NC_080046.1 coordinate 27,679,005, forward strand.
TTGGTAGAGCGAGTGATTTGGGGAATTATCTTGGCCTTCCTATTCTTAAAGGTAGGGTAACTAAAGAGAACTTTTCCCCTATCATTGCCAAAGTAAACACACGGCTAGCTTCTTGGAAGAATAAGCTCCTCAACAAACGGGCATGTTGTGTTTGGCTAAATCAGTGTTATCTTCTCTCTCTGTTTATGCTATGCAAGCTCTCTGGTTACCTGAAGTAATATGTGATTTTATGAACAAGAAAATCCGGAGCTGCATTTGGGCAAAAGTTGGCCAATCACGGGGATGGAACCTAGTACCATGGATGGAAGTGATTCGACCTAAGGTAGAGGGAGGCCTTGGCTTGAGGAGTGCTTGTAATAACAATGTGGCGTTACTTGGTAAACTTGTGGACAGTTTGGTCAACAATGAAGATAAAGCTTGGGTGAAAGCACTTGCTCAAAAATATTGTTGTTACTTTTGGTTGTCTTGCATTTTTTCCAAAACAACCTGATGTCGAAGCAGATGTTGTGACATATGCCCTTGTGTAGCACCGGACATCAGCCCATGACTTGGAGTGCCCTGAAAATCTGGTGAAGATTTTATTGTGGTTACTTTCGGTTTAAGTAACTCTATACTGGTTATTTATTGTGGGTTGGTTTATTTGTTGAAAAAATCTCTGATTGAAGATTTGTTTCTATTGTGTTAATGGTTGATTGATTTGTAAACGCAATCATTACTCTGGAAGATTGCGTTCTGATTTGTTGTTGTTGGACTACTGGTTCAGCCTCTGGAAACCCTAGTGTGGCTGCTGAAGTATATAAATATGAAGACCTAAAACGTGAAGACTACTAAAGCTTTTGAGAGAAATTGATCAAGTGTTTTAGGGTTGTTATTTGTGTTAGTCCTTGTGTTTGTTGTGAACAAACCTTGCTCATTGATTCTATAAGGCAAGGTTGTGTTATGTGTTCTTGAGTGTTAAAACTCTGATTGTTGTTGTTCTTACCAATCACTGTGGCAGTGGTTGAGAGAAAGTGAGAGGGGCTATCATACTTAGGTCGATATACTAAGTAGAAATACACTGGGTAGATTAGGAAGAGAACTATGAGCTGTGGTGTTCATGAGTGTCTGTAGTTCCTATATCTTGAGATAGTGGATTTCCTTTCTTTGGGTGCAAACCCTCTAGACGTAGGTGAAGTTTCACCGAACTGGGTAAAACTTAAGCCTGGAGGCGAAGTTGGCTTTGGTGGCAACGAGAAGGGTAAAATTGTTGGTACTGGTACTATTTGTGTTGATAGTAGTCCATGCATTGACAATGTTTTATTGGTAGACGGCTTAACTCATAACTTATTGTCTATAAGTCAATTAGCTGACAAGGGTTATGATGTTATTTTCAATCAAAAGTCCTGCCGGGCTGTAAGTCAGATCGATGGCTCTGTTCTGTTTAACAGCAAGAGGAAGAACAACATTTATAAGATCAGATTATCTGAGTTGGAAGCTCAGAATCTGAAGTGTCTTCTTTCTGTTAATGAGGAGCAATGGGTATGGCATAGACGGTTAGGGCATGCCAGTATGAGAAAGATTTCTCAGCTGAGTAAGCTCAACCTTGTCAGGGGCTTACCCACTCTGAAGTTCCCTTCAGACGCTCTTTGTGAAGCATGTCAGAAAGGCAAATTCACAAAAGTCCCTTTCAAGGCAAAGAATGTTGTCTCAACCTCAAGGCCGTTGGAACTTCTGCATATCGACCTGCTTGGACCAGTGAAAACTGAGTCTATAGGTGGTAAGAGATATGGGATGGTCATTGTTGACGACTATAGCCGCTGGACATGGGTAAAATTTCTATCCCGCAAGGATGAGTCTCATGCTGTGTTCTCTACCTACATAGCCCAAGTGCAAAACGAGAAGGCTTATAGGATTGTGCGTGTCAGAAGTGACCATGGTGGAGAATTTGAGAATGACAAGTTTGAGAGTCTGTTTGATTCCTATGGAATTGCACATGATTTCTCTTGTCCCAGAACTCCTCAACAAAATGGTGTTGTTGAGAGGAAGAACAGAACTCTTCAGGAGATGGCTAGAACCATGCTCCAAGAAACTGGCATGGCTAAGCACTTTTGGGCAGAGGCAGTAAACACAGCGTGTTACATTCAGAACAGAATCTCTGTGAGACCAATTCTAAATAAGACTCCTTATGAATTGTGGAAGAATATAAAACCCAACATTTCTTATTTTCATCCTTTTGGTTGTGTTTGTTATGTTCTTAACACTAAGGATAGATTGCATAAGTTTGATGCTAAGTCTTCTAAATGTCTATTACTTGGTTATTCTGATCGATCTAAAGGTTTTAGATTTTATAATACTGATGCTAAAACAATTGAAGAATCTATTCATGTTAGATTTGATGATAAGCTTGACTCTGATCAGTCAAAGCTAGTTGAGAAGTTTGCAGATTTAAGCATAAATGTTTCTGACAAAGGCAAAGCTCCAGAGGAAGCTGAGCCAGAAGAAGATGAACCAGAAGAAGAAACTGGTCCCTCTGATTCACAATCTCAGAAGAAGAGTAGAATCACTGCGGCTCATCCTAAGGAATTGATTCTGGGCAACAAAGATGAATCAGTCAGAACCAGATCAGCCTTCAGACCCTCTGAAGAGACTTTCTCAGTCTGAAAGGATTAGTGTCCTTAATTGAACCTAAGTCAATTGATGAAGCTCTTCAAGACAAGGACTGGATTCTGGCTATGGAAGAAGAACTGAATCAATTTTCCAAGAATGATGTTTGGAGCTTAGTGAAGAAACCTCAAAGTGTTCATGTGATTGGAACCAAATGGGTGTTCAGAAACAAGCTAAATGAGAAAGGAGATGTAGTTAAAAACAAGGCAAGGCTAGTTGCTCCAGTAGCAAGACTAGAAGCAATCAGACTGCTGATCTCTTTCTCAGTGAATCACAACATAATTCTTCATCAGATGGATGTTAAGAGTGCCTTCCTAAATGGTTATATTTCAGAGGAAGTCTATGTTCATCAACCCCCAGGTTTTGAAGATGAGAAGAACCCTGACCATGTCTTCAAATTGAAGAAATCTCTCTATGGTCTGAAGCAAGCTCCCAGAGCATGGTATGAGAGACTCAACTCTTTCCTTCTAGAGAATGAGTTTGTAAGGGGTAAAGTAGATACAACTCTCTTTTGCAAAACTTACAAAGATGATATCTTAATTGTGCAAATTTATGTTGATGATATTATATTTGGTTCTGCTAATCAATCTCTATGCAAAGAATTTTCTGAGATGATGCAGGCTGAATTTGAAATGAGTATGATGGGGGAACTCAAGTACTTTCTGGGTATACAAGTTGATCAAACACCAAAGGAACGTACATCCATCAGAGCAAGTACACTACAGAACTTCTGAAGAAGTTCAACATGATAGAATCTTCAATCGCTAAGACTCCAATGCATCCTACATGCATTCTGGAGAAAGAAGATGCAAGTGGTAAAGTTTGTCAGAATCTCTATCGTGCTATGATAGGATCTCTTCTATACTTAACTGCACCTAGGCCAGATATTATGTTCAGTGTTCATTTATGTGCTCGTTTCCAATCAGATCCGAGGGAAACCCACTTAACTGCTGTTAAGAGGATCCTGAGATATCTGAAAGGCACCACTAACCTTGGCTTGATGTATAAGAAAACATCAGAGTATAAGCTTTCAGGTTATTGTGATGCTGATTATGCTGGAGATAGAACAGAGAGAAAAAGCACTTCTGGAAATTGTCAATTTCTGGGAAGCAACTTAGTCTCATGGGCAAGCAAGAGGCAATCAACCATTGCATTATCTACTGCAGAGGCAGAATATATCTCAGCAGCAATTTGCAGCACTCAGATGCTCTGGATGAAACATCAGCTGGAGGATTATCAAATCCTTGAGAGCAATATCCCAATCTATTGTGATAACACTGTTGCAATCTCACTGAGTAAGAATCCTATCTTACACTCAAGGGCAAAACACATTGAGGTAAAGTATCACTTTATTAGAGATTATGTTCAGAAGGGCGTACTTCTTCTGAAGTTTGTTGATACTGACCATCAATGGGCAAATATCTTTACAAAGCCCTTAGCAGAGGATAGATTTAATTTCATTCTGAAAAATCTGAATATGGACTTTTGTCCAGCATGAAGATGGATCAGAACCTCTGACTATGATGATTCTTTATCAGAAGATGTCTAGTTCAGAAGGTAACTCTATCAGAGGATAAGTACCCATTGGTGCTGACTCTGAAGCTGAGACAATAAACGTGTGTCAGTAATTATGATACATCGTTCCTTGTGCCCGTGCTGATAGTCTGTCGTAATGAGTGTTGATGTGCTTCTCTCCATCGTGTGATATGTGTATTAACTGTTGCTATGATGTCTTTAATTTTTAACCGTTGATTTTACTTTGCTTTTTGATCAACAACGGTTATTTTCAAAAACCCACTATACACACACGTTCTCCATCACTTACGGATTTATTCTCTCTCTCTCTCTTCGGTTTTTCAAAACCCTTACCCCCACGATCTCTCTCTCTCTATTCATCCTCTTCCTTTCTACCCAAACCTTCAACCGCTTCAAAGATGGTGAAATCAAACAGATGTGAAACTGCAGATGGAACCAAATTTCCGGTCATGGTAGTAGGTCAAGCTACTGGTCAATCGGGTCCTGAAACTCAGAGAAATCAACCACAAGATCAAGCTACAGAGCATATGATTCCTCTCGCACAAAGGGGTTGTGCGGTTACATGTGTATATGCTCCTGAAGAACTCCAGGTTCTTGCTGAATGGAGATTCGACTTGGACAACATTGCTGCAAATGGGGATGATCTTCGTCCTAAAGTTAAAGCTCAAGGCTAGGAAGAATACTTCAACAGGCTTCGTGGTCCAGTCTATGTGAAGCTAGTAAAGGAATTCTGGAAACATGCCGACTGTGATGACACTCAAGTGGTTTCCTACATTGCTGGTAGAAGGATCATCATCACGGAGAAGTCGATTGTTGATCTTCTGGGTGAGCACACTGGCACAGGCTACAGATTCCAACTGACGGAATCAAAGGTGAAACCCAGGACCAAGGAAGAAACCAACAAGGCTCTCTACACAAACTATAAGCCTGGCAAGAGTGATTACAAGGTAGTGGAACTTCAACCTAAGCTGAGGATTTGGCACAAGATTCTGCTTCACTGCATCAATCAGAGACCAAAGGGAAGCTCTGCAGACTACATCAACTTTTGTCAGAAAGTGATGCTGTTCTTCATCCAAGATCGCTAGAAGATCTGCCTTCCCTTCTTCCTGTTCTCTTACCTCAAAGAGTGTATCAGGAAATCCAGAACCACTGCTTCTCTAAAGTCTGCCATCAGATACATTCCTTTTGGAAGACTGCTCTCAGACCTCTTCATTGAGAGTAAATTTATAGAAGATCTGATTACAGCAGGATGCACAGAGGATCTGTCGACCGTTGCTGGTGATGTCTTCACCTCCACATCCTTGAAGAAGATGGGATTGATCAAGACAAAGGTTGCACCTGTTCAGGAAGACACCTCTGATGAAATCAGAAAAAGAAGAGTCCCTCTAACAGATTATCCTCTATGGTCCCAAGCAGATGATCCAACTGCTATTTTGTGCTATATAGATGATTTGAGGCAACAAGGTTATGAGATAGATGTGGACGAGTTCTTCAGAACCCTGCCACCAGCTCCAGAGTTTGATTCAACTCCCAAGAAGAAGAAGAAGAGAAAAATCGTCTTAGAGGAATCCTCTGAAGAGTCTGATCCTTCTGATGGTGTTGATCAGAAGAAGAAGAAGGCTGACAAGCCCAAGAGAAAGCATGAGGAACCCACCAAGCCAGATGCTCCATCTAATGGTGATGATGATGATGTTCCTCCTCCACCAAAGAAGAAAAAGAAGCAAGTGAGAATAGTGGTGAAGCCTACTCGTGTGGAATCAGCTGTTGAAGACACCAGAGTTGAGGCTCCTACCAGAGTTACTCGGTCTGCAGTGCGATCATCAAGTAAGTCTGCTGTTACAGATATTGATGATGATTTAAATTCACTTGATGCACTCCCTATTTCTGCACTTCTTACTCGAACTGCCACCTCACTCACTCATATTCCAGAGTCCCAACCAGCTGAACAAACCACTTCTCCACCCAATTCACCTAGATCTTCATTTTTCCAACCTTCTCATGAAGAAGCTCCTCTTTCGAACATGCTTCAGACGCCAAGACCCTCTGAACCTACCTCACCGATAACCATTCAATACAACCCACAAACCTCTGAACCCATCATCTTAGAACAATCTGGACCTGAACCCAGAACCTCTGATCACTCTCTCCCAGAGCATCAGATCGTCAGGTTCGCCAGACAACTGATACAGAAACCACGACTCCCTGTCCCTCTGTATCCTTTCCCACAAATGTTGCTGACTCCTCACCCTCCAATAACTCTGAATCCCTTCGTCAATTTGACCAAGTAAGGCAAGAAAAAGAGTCTGTCATTCCTGAGTACTATCATACTGTACCTAGCCCAAGGAGATACCCTGAACCTAGACCAAAACATCTAGTTGACCCAGATCATCCTATACAAGTTGTCCCTCTGAATGCAGCTGACCCTTCATCTCAACCCATCCAACCAGAACATGTTCAACCAGAACCAGAAAACTCAGTATCTAACCATTCCTCGGTTAGATCTCCAAACCCTGAAGTTGAAACCTCTCAGCCTAACCTTGAGATCAACAATTCAATTGCTCAAACTTTAGATGTTGGTTCTCCTCAATTGCTTCTGAAGCCAATAGCAGTAACCACCCCACTTCTCCTGAAACCAATCTCTCCATTGTTCCCTATACATATCTCAAGCCAAACTCCCTTCTTGAGTGCATCAGTGTGTTTATATATGACGCATCATTAATGATTCGCAATGTGCAAGGACACACTGACCTTAGTGAGAATCCTGACTCTATGGCTGAAGAATGGAATCATCTGAGTGATTGGATAATTGCTCAAGTTCCTTTTATGATGAGTCATCTCACCGCTGAACGGGATCAGAGGATTGAAGCTGCTAGGCAGCGTTTCAACAGAAGAGTGGCTCTGCATGGGCAACAGCTAAGAGTAGAGTTACTTGAAGCTGTTGAGGAAGCAAGAAAGAAGAAAGAACAAGCAGAAGAAGCTGCACGCCTAGAAGCTGAACAAAAGCTAGAAGCTCTGAAAGAAGCTGAAAGGTTACAGGCTGAAGCTGAAGCTCTCAAATGTCAAGTTCTTTGTAACACCCCGATTTCGGTGGTGTCACTTTAGTGACTTTAAATCAATAGTGCGGAAAATGCGTAAATATTTTTTTTCGTTTTCTTTTCAAATAGAAGACTTAACATAATGAAGACTCAACCCAAAGATAATAAACATAAAGTAATTGGGGATAGTGCCCGCAGGCGAATAAGTGCATCCCATGGTCAGAGCCATGAGTTTTATGAATACAGTTTTCAAGGAGATAAGTCAGCCCCAAAACAGGAAATGACAATCAGAGCTGTGAAAACAATCCCCCCATATAATACACTCCTAACATCGACCCTCATCCGATCATGCATGAAGTCCGGGTCCACGTCAAAGGCTCAGTAATAGTCATTGCGCTCCGGATCCTCCCCGAACGACGATCCATCTTGAATCAGCTGTTGGACGTCTGGCAGCAGGCCGACCGCCCAAACACAACCATACACACAAAGCCAAGGCGCTAGGGTCAACTCACAGAATATAATAGATAATACAAGCAACATGTGATGAATGAAGGGGTATATATATATAGGTTGTATATATCCTTATAAGTTCTGTATCGTCTACCCTAAGGTATATACATAACATGTTATCAGATTTCTAAATTCAATATTCAATATCTCAACAGTTCAATAAGTTATATCTCGAAAACTCGATAAGCAATATATCAACGAATATAGTTAAATGCATGGTATGCCAATGCAATGTCATGCTCAAAATATGATCCGGATAAAATGTCACCCTCACGATGACCCGAAGCATCTCGCTCCGCTAAAGCATCTCGGTTTTATGAAGCATCTCGCTCCTATGAAGCAGCGCACTCCTGTGAAGCATCTCGCTCCTATGAAGCAGCACACTCCTGTGAAGTAGCACATTCCTGTGAAGCATCTCGCTCCTATGAAGTAGCACACTCCTGTGAAGTCCGATCTGAGATCGTCCTTCGGAAAGCAGCACACTTTCCAAGAAATGTATGCATGAATGCAATATGGTTAGCCAAACAACGAATCGTCCTCACCAAGGTACGCGTGTCTAGCTAGAGTACATTGTTTCTACCACACCCTAAGGTACACAAAGAAGTGCTAGTCGCATTTGGTAACTTTCCTAGTCACTTGGGCTCACCGTCTCGATGGCCAACCAAACTGCTCAACGAGCAAAAGAATGCAGCTCGCACTCAGTGACCTTTCAACTTACCATGGCTCACCATCTCGATGGCCAAACAAACTGCTGAAAGAGCGAAGGAGTATTCGACATACTCAGAAACTTGCAGTTTTCCCATAACTTGGATTCGACGACAATTCTCATTTTCCAAAACTAATGTTCAAGCCCTAAACTTTCGTCTTAGTCTTTTATCATTATATTAAGGGTTTTGAGGTTGTTTAATACATTATGGAGGTTCATTATGAAATTGTTTAAGTTTCGTCTCTAATCCTATTAGTTTCAAAGATCCCATAATTCCAATGATTCCCTGGAGAAGGTCTCAAAACAAAAGGTCCATCATCACCCAAGTAATGGCCCGAGAAGTTCCCAGGTAAGCTGGCCGGGCACAATGCCTCATTAAAAGCCCTTCTTGCCTTAGACAGAACAACTCAAGTTCTTACGTGAATTCAAATGGGGTTTTTCCAATATCATTTTCAAACTCAATTTTCCTTTGAGAAGGTTTCGATCCATAAAACAATAATAGGGTACGAACCTCGGTCCGTCCCATCAAACTTTATCTAAAAACTCGTCAGGAGTCTGGCATAACTACCCGTTATCCACTATCTTGACGTTCCTCACTCATTCGCACAATTGCACGGTATATTCAATATAGTCAGCAATTCAAGTGCGTAATAGAAAGACACATTATAATCAATATAATCCAAATATCATGTGAACAAATAATCACATAGCCTATAGTTAACCATTTAACAATTAAGCATGCGAGTCAATTATCAACATATCAATGCGATAAATCATAATCTCCCATGTCGGCCGAAGCCCAGAAAACGGAGACACACGTCTCAATCAGTTCACTCGGCCGAAGCCTTCAGAAAACATTTTCAATCCAGACAATTCATATGCATAAACAATAAATCAAGTCGAATTTATCGACGCCTACAAAGCATTAGCTAGCAAGTAAGTTGCCCTAACCTCGAACTCGTCCAGTGTGTTCAAGCAAGGCTCCTTCACAATCCTCTTTTCCTGCTCCAAGTGTTCCTCCAAACGAATCTTTGAGTAAACGAAGCGAAGGTCAATCAAAACAAGTCAATTCGGTCAATACAATACTAACTAGCGTTTAGACAAAGCTTAAGAAGCTTCAGAGTACAATTTTTTTAAGCATGGATAGACGACAGAACCTCGTTCGCTAAAACGAGCATAACTCGAGCTACAGAACTCGGAATGACACGAAACCAGCGCCAAAATTTCGACAATCGAAAGAGCTACGCAATGGATCAGGTCATAGAGACCCAAAAATTATTTTTGGACACGGTACCCTAAGCAATAGGTTTCGGCCACTATGCAAAATAGTGTTTCCGAACTTTTTCTTCGATCTAAATCGATTCCTAGGTATTCTTAGGCGATATCTAGGCCAAGGAAACTCTCAGAAAAATTATCGAATCGAAAACTGTCGCAAGGGTATTTTAGTCATTATTTTCAGCTCAGAATTTCAAAGTCAGAGTTTCGAAAAACAAATTAGATGGGGTTGATACTAACGACGATTATGACGACTAATCTTACTAACGCTAAGCTCAGTAGAGGGTTTTAAGCCCAAAGGTTGGAACTTTAGCAAAAATGGGTATTATGAGCAGAATTGAAACTCGGCAGCAATTCGGCGAGAATCAGCAAAATGTAATCCGCTAAACATGCTCAGGGGCACGCAGGGAATAAGTTTAGAAAGAAAGATGAAGTCATTTGGATAATTTTGCAAAAACCTCAAAACTAAGAGCACAGAAAAGTATAAAGAAAAGCTATGGAAACGACGATCAGAGGTAAGGATTAGCGACTATACCTCGATACCTATGCGTAGCAACAAACTGTGAGACGATCAGGCAAGAAATGAAGAAAAGCTTTCCTCCTCCTTCTTCTCTCCAAGCCGCGGGTTGTGTGTGTGTGTTTGTGAGGTTTTTGTTTCAAGCTTCACATATTTATAGGGAATGAAATGGAAGATATTTATTAAGGATAGGATAAGTATGAATAGATATTTATCAAGATTGGATAAGTATGAACAGATATTTATCAAAGATTGGATAAGTATGAACAGATATTTATCAAAGATTGGATAAGGTTGAATAGATATTTAGTAAATCGGTACAGTTTTGTTTAGATATCGGAGGATTTGGCTCATAGAGTTACGATAAAAATATGAGAGTGATTTCCGATTCTTCCTACTGATTCCAACGTATTTTAGACACGATATTCACCCCGCTGAATCTTCTAATTCTTCAAATGAAAGTTTCACGATTCTGATTTTTCCGGCTTCATTCTCCGTGAATTCTAAGATACGTTTTGGCGAAAGAATTCCAAAACTAAAAAGAGGTTCCCTTGTATTTTAGGCGACTAATGCAAAGTCGGTGTAAAACTAGTTTACCCGATAAGTTGCTTTTTGCATCGGATGTCGGAATAGAAAACTTCCTTCTGAAGAAAGATTGAAATCATCGAGAGAAATGGGTGTACGCGTGTAGAATCTTCATTTGAAGCTCTGAATAGAAAAAGTCTTCATTGTCGGTTGATTCTAGGGTTTTGAAATACCAGGGTTTTGGTTTCGGCAAACTTCCGATGATTGGAATCGGACGTTCGTAGATTCTAGAGTTTCGCCTCGAAACGATTGTGATATATGGAAAAAGAGAAGTTCTAACATTTCTCTGAAGTTTTTTTTGGAATAAATTCCTACAGTGTTCCAAGGGTGGAACTTGGTCTTTTCCTAAGGTTCTTGTCCTAGGCTTAAGTGAATCGATCGTGCTATACCTTTTATCGATTCGGATACAATCCTTAGACTTTTCCTGAACTTTCTCCTTCATAAATTTATTTCATTCGATAAACTCTTGTTCAGGTTTTTCCTTCACGATACGTCAAGCCTAATCGTAAATGGAAATCTCTTCCACTTATTCTAAGCTTAAAAACTTGGGTCTTACATTCTTGCACCAGTACCTTTCACAAGTGCTGCCTCTCAATCCTCTCCAACTCCTCACTCTGCTCAGAATGTTCCATCTACTTCTACACAGCCAAGTGCTTCTAGACTTGATATTTTGGAACAACGTCTCAACACTCATGAGACTCTCCTGATTGACATGAATCAAGCACTTCAAGAGCTTCTGCGTCGCACTGCAAAGCCCTAGTTTTAGGACTTCTCTCGTTTTTCTTCTTTAATAAATATCTTTTAGTTTTCTCTTTTATAACTTTATGATATTTGTTTCTTTGTGTTATATTTATTTTTTTTTTCCTCAGTGTTTATCTCTTTTCTGCATTATTCATAAAATATGTTTGAAAACCTTTCTTTATTCATATAAAGATCATAAGCATTACATTACATCATACATAACCATAACCCTAGAATGGAGGATCCTTCCTCATTCTTTCTTCTACATTCTTGACGCTACTCCACTCTTTCCTTCTCCAGACGATCCAGTGCGTATTCTATGTTGCCGAGCTTGATGCTCAGCTCATTCTTCTCCAGACTGTCCTCCATCGTCTCGAGTCTTTTCTCCACTGCCTCCTTCTCTTCCAGCAGATTCAGCTCCAGCTGGCTCAGCTCCTGAATCTCCTCCACGAAGCAGAGGAACTCCTGCAGATCCTTTTCCAACTCTGGACTAAGATCTTCTTCCAGCAGCACTGTAATTCGCTCATGTATGGTTCTCGAACCATCAGGATGCCTAACATTCAAGAACAAGTCTTCTTCAAAGGCCTTCTTCCTGAGCTCCTCTAATGCAATCATGTATGATGCCATTTTCTTATATTTGGAATTGATCGTGTTGTGAAGCTTACTTTGTTCCTAATCGCTTTATATAAGCTTCATCTTCTCTCCGGAAGTTATTGCTCCTACAGTTTCTCGAGGATAAGTCCTTGGTAACTGAAGCTTCTCTTTACTCCCGTGGCCGGTGGTAAACGTTCTACATTCGCATTAATTCCTTTCTTTAATTCGCTTATCTCTTTTTCATGCATCTTTTTAGTTCTCCATCTTTTTGAAACTTAGACCTTCTCTAAGGGGGAGTACCTTGTACTTCAAACTAAGTTTTTCACACCCCATGCTTTTTGCTTATGACAAAAAGGGGGAGTATAACCCAGTTTTTGATGTGTAAGCTGTGTTAGTGTGATTTATTTTTCTTTTGGAGAATTCAAGAGTTCCACCTTTATGACCATAGATGTGTCACTGGGCAAATACAAGGAATACATTTCACTTCTTCTGAAGTGATTTCAGTTGACTCTGATACCCTACTGTTGACTCTGAATACTTATGCGCTCTGATTATTTCAATTCATCTATGTCATAAGTTTTCACTCTAAACTCTTATATTATTTAGCTCAAAATCTAGAAATTACTATCGTTTTCTATAAGTCTTAGATTCAGGGGGAGCTATGCTCAGAATGAAGCTGTGACTTGGATTCAGAATGAGCAAAATAAACCATTCACATCAGGATAAGTTTAATTCTATTTCTCTAAACTCTGAGTGAATTCAGTTTATTGTTTAAGAATTGTTCATCAAAATACTTGGTTTTGTCATCATCAAAAAGGGGGAGATTGTAAGATCAAGTTTTGATCGAGTAGTACAACTCTATGTTTTGATGATTACAAGTTAACATTTTAGTATGAACAATTATGGTACTCTAACGTGTTCTTCTGAGTGTGCTATTTACAGGCTCTGACCTTAATATTATCTCACACAAATCAGAAGCACTGTGCTTAAAGAGTGACCCAAGCAACGCTTTCGCAATATCTATGTTCAATCTGAACAGTAGAAAAGCTTCAGAAGATCAGAAGTTAATCAAGCTCTGACGTGGACTCAACTCACTTGAAGTTCTGAAGATCCAGACGTTCTGACAACCCAGACACTCTGAAGGTTCAGATGTTCTGATGGTGTAGAAGACTCTGAAGATCCAGAAGCTGAAAAGTGGAGACTCTGAAGTCCAGAAGCAAAATGGCGCTGAAGACCAAGTACTTCCCTCTGAGTTCAGAATCAGAAGGTATAACGGTCAGAGGATCCATGCTTCCCTCTGACTCTGATCAACGAGCTTCACAAGTTCCAATACGAAGCTTTCCTCTGATCAGAAGTCTACAAGGTTAAAGGTCAAGTCACTATCCAAAGTACAAAAGCAGATGTACTATCCTGACGACCTAACCTAACATTCTCAGCCACAGCAGAGGCTGGAAATTCCAGATCTGCCCTCCAACGGCAGCATTCCCATGCAGCGTTCAAACCCTAATCCTTGGAGTATAAATAGAGGCTGAAGATTGAAAGATGCGGTTGGAAAAATCTCACACGCGCAAGCTATATTCAAATCTTCTAAGAATTCTTTCTTCATTGAATTCATTGTGTTTACTACAAGCTTTTGAGAAGCAATTCCTTTGTAAACAATCTTTCTTAAACAGTTGTTTAGTTTACCTTTAGGAGATCAAGGTTGATCGGATCCTAGAGAAGACTAAGAGAGTGAATCTTAGTGTGAGCTAAGTCAGTGTATTGTTAGTCACTTGTAGGTTTCAAGTGCAGTTGTAACAATTATCTGATTAGTGGATTGCCTTCATTCTAAGAAGGAAGAAATCACCTTCACGGGTGGGCTGGACTAGCTTGAGTGATTTATCAAGTGAACCAGGATAAAATCCTTGTGTGCTTTTCTATCTCTTATCTTAAGCACTTTATTTGTCTCGAAAGATTTGTTAAAATCTTAAGGTGGAAGTTTTATTCTGAAAACGTTATTCAAACCCCCCCTTTCTACCGTTTTTCATACCTTCAGTACGCCCCTACTGGATTTATATATTTCCAGGTCCCTAGTCACGTTTGCTCAGCACTCCTCAGCATGAGCATCAGTAAATTGCCCATCTTTCCCCGTCCTTCCATCTGGCCCTTCCTGATTTCGGTTCCTTCTTGGTCCCCCATATCCTTCACTGATCCACCGTCCCTGTCTTCTCACGCCGTCTTGACCTTGCCTCTGGGTGCTCTGTTGACCTTGATCGCCTTCCAAGATCTAAATCTCGTGACATCTATGCCCAGCGACAGCTCCCTTCTTCCCACACAAGCTCAGGCAGTTGTTGTAGCACTCCCTCGCCCGTCGTTGATCTACCGCGATCTTTCCTACTTTTCCGCAAGTCAGCGGGTACTTCACCGTCAGGTGAGTTGTTGATATCACTACGCAGAGGCGATTCAGCGTGTTCTGACCAATGATGACATTGTACGACGTGCAAGAGCTTTGCGTTCTCATCAACACCAAAGACTGTGTCCAAATCCAAGTAGCCGCGCACCCAGACCTGTGACCACTTAGTTTTTTCTATCGCCTCCCGTGGCGGATTAACTTCCTTCTCGCCTTCTTCGACTGCATGTGTTGCCTTTACCTCCCGAAGTAGTTCCGTCAAATGTGCGCTCAGGTATCTGCCTAGCCTTTCTCGTCAGCGAGAGTCAGTTTGTTGCCATGGTGGCGACGCTCAAAGTTTTCGTTCTTCGGATTGAGTTGTTCCTTCGCAAGCTTCCCCGACTGCTTGACTTTCTTATCTCTTCGCTTACTACTTTCTCCCTTCTCCCGACCTTGTCTGCCTGCTGGCGATATGTCCCTCTGACCACCATCCTTTTCCATTTTTGTACGCCTCCTTTTGAACGCGTCGTCCTCCTTATCCAAGATGTAGGTGTTCGCCCGAGCATGGACTTCCGCCATCGAACGGGCCGACTTCCGACTTAGCTTGTTGTTCAGCTTCCCCGACAGCAGTCCATTCTTGAAGGAGCGCGCACAGGCTTGCGGCTCCAACTCCTCGATCTTGACAGATGCGACACTGTACCGCTTTACGTATTGCTTCAAAGTTTCTCGTTCTAACTGGCGAACATTATACAGATCATCAATTGTGACCTGCTTGATCTTGCTTGCGGTGAACTGAACGAGGAATTTCGATGAGAAATCGCGGAACTTCGTAATGGATCCCCGAGGAAAAGTCGTGAACCAAGCCATCGCCGTGCCTTTGAACGCTGACGGGAACATCCTTCACTTCACCGCATCAGAAGCTGCACTTATCACCATCTTCCTGTTGAAATAAAGCAGATGATCCTTCGGATCAGTCTTTCCACTATACGACTCCAAGACAAGATTCTTAATGTTGTCAGGTATGGCTACCTCCCTTACCACCGCCGAGAACGGCTCAAACTCCTCTACAGCCTCCGCTTCTCGTTCGCCGTCGTCCTGTTGCTCAAGGCGATAGTAATCTAACTGCTCCTGCAAGTAGTCATTCCACTGTCGTATGTTGTCAACGTTACAGATCAAACGTCTCCAGTCTCTGTGAGCGATCGGAGCTTGAGGCAACGGCGATCCACCTCTTGGGGATTCCGGCGAGCTTGCTGAAGATCCTTACTGCGAAGGTGAGGACGGTGGAGAAGGTAACGGAGGCGTCGGAGAAGGAGGAGGAGGAGGCGGTGGAGGCAGAGGAGGAATCGATTGCTCGCGACGAACCTCCTCACGGCGTTGTTTCCCCTCACACGGCGCGGTGGTGAACTACTCCGTTGCTCCAGCGTTTCGCTGCGTTGACGACGGCAAGTCTCTATCGGATTTCAACCGCGAACCAGAAATTCAACCAAAAAACACGAAAATCAGAGTAAATTGCACATAATTCCGAACCTCTCTCAAACAAAAACAGCAATCCACGTAGTCAGGGAATCGAAATCTACCGATTCCCACAGACGGCGCCAAATGTTCCAGCCAAGAACATAGAAAGAAGGTATAGTACCTACAGTGAGAGGATTGCAATGAGAGAATCTAGAGAGATAAAGCGTGTAACCGCTTAGAGAGAGAGAGTAACTAAATTTCGAGTTTGTTATTCATCAAATGAGCTAAGAGTCTCTTACAATTGGTAACCGCCCCCCTATTTATAGGCTAGGGGTTGGGCCTGGCGTGCCTAACTGTCCTTAGTGGGCCGGTTGGGCCTCTCGGATGAGGCCCAATTCCCTGGCTTGTGTGTCGCCTCGAGTCGAGTGTCCTTGGGCGAGGGCCTCAGGGGTCTCACCCAGTCCAGAAGCACATTTGACAAATTGAGAGGAAGTCTTGGGATTTGTGTAAGTGAAGATTTGTAGCAATCGACGCATGAGCAGTTGTTAACGGCTAGTTTTTCTTTAATCAAGATTAACTGCTGTTGTGATGTCAGCAGAGAGAGCATTGCATCATCAAGCAAACTACCCTATAACTACCACAATGGGCAATTTGTCTTCACTTCTCTACCACTTGTGTTTTTGTTTTCAGAAATCCTTATTTTTCTCTCGTTTGTTCTCTGTTTGTCTTGTTCAGTTCTTGTCACTTTCAAAATGTCTCAATCCTCAGGAAAGGTTGAATCTGCTGAGGCAAAGGCTGTCACTGACAAGTATGATGTTAGGTTCATGGGTCTGAAAAGTGGGTCTTCAAAAACCACTTCATCCAAGAATGTGAAATCTCTATCTCAATCAAGGAAGAACGCGAGAACACCAACAAGGAAGCAGTACAAATCAAAGCCACATGAAGATGGTTTCTCTCATGCGGTTCTTGAAGATGTTCCCTCTGATGAAGATGAACCCTTTCATGATGCTCCTGCAAGCATCAATGAGGAAGAAACCCCCATGGGTTCCGATCATGATGTTGTGCCCGATGTTGAGCCATTTGTCCCTCAGGACACCAATGTTCCTCAAGAAACCCCAATTCCAGAAATCCTGATGATGAGGATGTGATCGCTAAAGAGACCGCTCCCACTGAAACTATCACACCACCTTCATTTTCAAAGAAGGGAGATAATGGGTCTGTATCCTCTGAAGAAACCCACTCTGATGATCCAAATCCGGTTTCTGTTCAGAACATCTCTGATGGCGATGATTCTGATGATGATGAAGTTCACTTATCTAAGACACTTCCAGAAAGTGTTGTTGCACGGTTGAAAAGGAAAAGAAGGACCACGACAAGTGAAGCCCCTTCTGTTCCTCAGAAGAAGACAAAGCCCTCTCCTACAACCCCCAAGTCCAAGAAAAAGGATGTGAAAGGGAAAGGCAAAGAAAAGGCTGGGAAAAGCAAGATTGAAAAGAAGAAGAAGAAGAAGAAGGCCCCTGTTATTTTTTCTGAGTCTGAGTCAGATGTTGAAGCAGATGTCCCAGACATCGTGCCTGCTAAGAAGAAGAAGTTTGTTGGAAGGCGCATTCCCAAGAATGTCCCTGCTGCCCCTCTTAACAATGCAAGGAAGTTATGGCACTCATTGAGAAGGCTGGGCTGATGAAGACTGTTCTACATGTTTGTAGATTTTTTGAAAGGCTTGTGAAAGAATTTGTGGTGAATTTGTCTGTGGGAGTGGGACTTCCTGAGAGTGATGAATACAGGAAAGTGTATGTCAAGGCAAAACTTGTGAAGTTTTCTCCTGATGTGATCAACAAAGCACTTGGAAGAAGTGATGTTGCAATTGTTGATGAAGAGCAATCCTTGGATGTGATTACCAAGGAACTCACTGCTGGAAAGGTTCAGAAATGGCCAAAGAACAAGTTGTTGTCCACTGGGAATCTTAGTCTGAAATATGAAATCCTTAACAGGATTGGTGTTGTGAATAGGGTCCCTACCCAACATACCTCTGCTATCTCTGCCACTCTTGCCAGGTTAATTTAAAAGATTGGTACTATGGTTCCTGTTGATTTTTGTACTTTTGTTTTTTAACAGACTTTGAAGCATGCAGAAACTTGTGCTGTGAAACTGCCCATCTCTTTTCCATCTCTTATCACAGAGATCATTCTGCAACAGCATCCCAAGATAGTCAAGAATGCTGAGGAGGCTATGCCCAAAGGTGCTCCTATCACCTTGGACCATCGTTTGTTTTCTGGGCCTCATGTTCCAGACATTTTTGTGTCATCCAGCAGGACATATGCTTCTGTTCCAGTGAGTAAGTCTAGAAGGAGGGCTATTATTGATGAATTGCAGGCGGTTTCTAAGGCTCTTCAGGAGACTATCATTCAAGCACTGTAAGGAAACTCAAGGTGGATGAGTTGTTGCTTAAGCTTCAAGAGGAAGAAGACCAAGAGGGTGAGCCAAGTGTTGCCAATGTTGCTGTTGCAGATGCAAGCACTGATGAAGAGGAAGGATCTGACGAGAATGGAGAAGAAACTGCGGAGGAATCCAGTTCTGATGATTAGGAATTGTTGCATCTTACTGCTATCTTTTTTTTTTGACTATTTTGTGCACCCTTTGCCAAATTTGTGTTAAAAAAGGGGGAGTAGCTTAGTATGATTTGGTTGGTACTAATCTAAAGCCTACACTCAAGAATTCAAGACTAAGTTGTGTACTGTTTGTTTCTATGGAAGACATATTTGTTTGTGTTGTTCTCCAAGTTGTTGCTACTGTTAGTTAGCTTGTGCTTGTTACTAGTTACTTGCTAGTTACTTTACTGTGATGTGTGCATCAGGAAGCTGTCAAGGATGTGCTATTTGTATGTGTGTTGTGGGCTGCACTATTTGAGGAGGAGTTCCGCTGCTAAGGGGGAGGTATGTGTATGTTCTCAATAACTCAAGTTAAAATTTGACAAAGGGTGAGATTGTTGTTACTTTTGATTGTCTTGCATTTTGTCCAAAACATCCTGATGTCGAAGCAGATGCTGTGAAATCTGCCTTTGTGTAGCACAGGACATCAGTCCATGACTTGGAGTGCTTATTGAAGGTATGAAAAACAATAGAAAGGGGGGGGGGGGTTTGAATAGCGTTTTCAGAATAAAACTTTCCACTTAAGATTTTAACAAATCTTTCGAGACACAAGTAAGGTGCTTAAGATAAGAGATGAGAAAAGCACACAAGGATTTTATCCTGGTTCACTTGATGAATCACTCAAGCTAGTCCAGTCCACCCGTTAAGGTGATTTCTTCCTTCTTAGAATGAAGGCAATTCACTAATCAGAGATTTGTTACAACTGCACTTGAAACCTACAAGTGACTAACAATACACTGACTTAGCTCACACTAAGATTCACTCTCTTAGTCTTCTCTAGGATCCGATCAACCATGATCTCCTAAAGCTAAACTAAACAACTATTTAAAGAATATTGTTTACAAAGAAATTGCTTCTTAAAAGCTTGTAGTAAACACAATAAATTCGATGAAGAAAGATAGCTTAGAAGATTTGAGTATTGCTTGCGCGTATAAGATTCTTCCAACAACATCTTTCAGTCTTCAGCCTCTATATATACTCCAAGGATTAGGGTTTGAACATAGCATTGGAATGCTACCGTTGGAGGGCAGATCTGGGATTTCCAGCTTCTGTTGTGGCTGAGAATGTTAGGTTAGGTCGTCAGGATAGTACACTTGCTTTTGTACTTTGGGTAGTGACTTGACCTTTAACCTTGTTGTCTTCTGATCAGAGGAATGCTTCATGTTGGAACTTGTGAAGTGTTGGGTCAATCTGCAAGTGCACAGATATCTCCGGGTTTTAAATTATCGAACCACAGGGAATTTGAATGTGAATTCAGTTTAAGAGTCAAGTTCAAGGTTAAAAAGCGAATAAAATTCAGTTTTAAAGGTTGATTGATTGTTGTGATACTTAATTAGAAAGCTAACAAAGATAAGTGTGTGATAATCAATGGTGAGAATGCCTTGGGTTCTTGCTTGACTAATTCAGTTCTAGTCAACCTATTTTATCCACAAAACTCCGAGTCTCTCCTTGATGTTCTAGCCTAATCAATCATCTATCGATGTCTCGCATAGACAATCCTCTCAAGCCAAAAGATAAGCACAATTCCTTGATAGCCTAAACATTTGCTAAAGGCATTAAGCATGCAATTCAGGCCAACAAACCCCAACCCTTCCTCTATTCCTAGTAGCAAGTATAGAAGAGGTAATCCCACAACAAGTCCCTAATCTATAACAAACTTCCGTTCTATTATAGAAAAGTATAAAGCTAGCACATGTTCTAACTTGAAACATAAAGCATGGATATGGGATTCAAGGGTTTACTCAGAGGATTCATGAATAGAAATAGGAATTAAGATTAAAACATCATAAGTCTTACAAAGAACCCAAAGCAAAAGGGATTTAGCCAAACATGGCTATGAAATCCATACAAGAAAAGAAAGACAAAACCTGGATCATAGGACTTGGAGGAAGCTCCTCAAGCTCTAGAACCCAAACCCTCTCTTCTAACTTATTGAAATATGAGAAAATGACAAAAGATCCCAACAGAAATGACAAAAATCCTATTTATAGGCAAAATGGGCTAGTTTTCTGTGTGCCGGGCGCACTCAAGCGCCAGTGCCGGGCGCTCAAGCGCCAGACTGATTTTCTCAGCATTTTGGCTTCTGCCATCCTGGCGCTCAGGCGCCATTGTGGGGCGCTTGAGCGCCCCAGCTCGCCTAAAAAACCTTAAATCTTCATTTTAACTCCTCTTTAATGCCTCCTTCAAGTCTTTAAACCCCTTGGTCTTCTTCCTTCAGCTGTTACAACCTGGTTACTTGCAAAGAAAGACTAGGAACAAAAGCAAGAAACTCAAAGGTTAAATTGCACAAAAGTATAAAATGAACTAGGAATTAAACAAGACCCCTAAACTTTACTAAAATACCAATGAAGACCTTATAAAACTATGAAATTACCAAAGCAATGCAAAAGGACTAATAAAGATAAAAATGCATGAGAATACATGAAACACTACATGAGAATACATGAAACACTACATGAGACTCTAAAAAGACTCAAAACCCACAACGAAACGACCCTAAAAACACTACTAAACTGGGGTCATCACACCACTATACTCAACGACAGCTCGCCCTCGAGCGTAAAGAACAACTCGCTTGCCCTCAAGCGCAAGAAATGATCCCAAAACAAGTGCTCTCAACAGAATACTTATCACAAAAATCGGGGGATATTGAAACTACAGCTGGTTCCAAAAGAAAGACACAACAATCCACATCATGCCACTTTCAGACAAAGAAGAGTGTAGAGTCCATTATGAGAAACATATAGATCTAAAATTCCTAGGATGAGATATACATTTAGTGCACTGAGCACACAAGCAGTTCATAGGTTCTGGATTTCCTTCACTCAAAAGCAACAAAGATCAAACATGCACAAATTCAAAGAGACTTCACAAGGGGTGAAATGTGTGGCTTGGTGAAGTACAAGGCGGTTGGCCCCTAAGGAAGACTAGGCTTCAAAACATATTGAGTGTGGTCCTATTAGTACCCCCCCGAAACTTTCAACAACAAACATTTTTTTGCACAAGTCTCTTGACCCCTCTTTTTCAACTTTCTTTTCTTCTATTTCTTCCTTTTTGCAACTCCAACTTAATTAGGAGTCTTTTTTTCTTTTTCTTTTTCTTCTTCTTTTTTTCACATGGGGCCAGAGACAATTTCCAACTTTAATTACTAGCTCCAACACAATGCAAGGACCAACACTCCCCAAAATCCAACCTATCATCCATCCCTAATCATTTAGCTAACAAAGAAATCTTCAATAGGCTCAAAAGGGACAACTAGGGACAAATGTTCAAGCCAACGAACTCTGAAGCTCAAAAACCTACAAGTCTCAAGAATTGTGCAAGTATCACAAAGCATGCAAAGTGTGAAATCAATACAGAACCAAGAAGTACGAGTGAGTCAGGATCCTCCAGGGAAATTTTATGGTGAAGGGTAAAAAATGGACCCTTAAGGACTCCCACCAACTCTATCCTTAAGAAACACTCGGAAGACCGAAGTCTCCTCCTCTCTTCCCCAAAGCATGCAATCACTCAACCCCAAAAGACAACACAAGTATTCACAAAAACATTTTCCAAAACCAGCACAAGCTAGAGAGCATAACTAAGGGCAAAAACATGTGAGTATAGGGAAGTAAAGACCCAAAAAACGACTCTAACTAAACAATGCATGACCAAATAGAAAATGAAGGCTACAAAGGAAAAATATGCAAAACATTAATGAGCTAAACTAAGGGAAAGAGTCGACCTCCTTTACCAATTACCATGGAGGCCTTAGATACACCTCCTACTCCAAAATTCAGGCTCTCATTCCCTACAAAATGCAACAAACAAACAAGCAAAGTAAAACAAGACTTGGGTTGTCTCCCAAGCAGCCCTAAGTTATAGTCCTAGGTGGACTCTCCTTCCTTTGGTGTTAGGAAGGGAATTCCTTACCATCAATCTTTTCTCCACATGTACAAGGTAGGAACCTTGCACAAAACTTTTGGAACAACTCCTCCCAAGAGAGGGTATCATCTAAACCATCGTACCAAATCCTTGCTCTCCCCTTCAAGGAGTGAGGGAAGAGCTTAATCTTGAACTCATCACTAGTCACACCTTCCATATTTACAAGGTGACTAGCTTGAGTGAATCGGGTCATGTGGTCTTGGAAATTCTCCTCCTTAGACCCCCCATACTTGTTTTCACTAACAAGCTTGATGAGAGCTTGATTAAGCTCAACATCTTTTTCACTTAACTTGGGGGTCTCCTTTGAAGACCTGGACAAGCTTTTGATCATATCACAAACAAAACCATCATTAAGGTTAGTTTGCAAATTAGGATTGAAAACCGAAAATCTTACCTTGTCCTCACCTACTCTAAGAATGAGCTGACCCTTATCAACATCGATCTTAGCCTTGCCAGTGGCTAAGAAGGGTCGGCCAAGAATGAGAGGAATCCTCGCATCCTCCTCCATGTCCAGAACCACAAAATCAACTGGGAACACGTACTTATCAACCTTAACCATCACATCTTCAATGATCCCATAAGGTGTTTTTAGGGATCGGTCCGCCATTTGTAAGGAGAGCATGGTCGGGGTGACCTCTCCTAAGTTCAGCCTTCTAAACATGCTAAGCGGCATCAAGTTGATGCTCGCTCCCAAATCACACAAGGCTTCAACAACAGTCAACCCCTCAATCTCCACTGGGATAGTAAAACTCCCAGGATCCCTTCTCTTCTTAGGCATTTTTCTTTGCAAAATGGCACTACACTCCTCGGTCATCATGATAGTTTCATCAACCTCACTCAACTTCCTTCTCTTTCTTAAAATGTCCTTCATGAACTTAGCATAGATAGGCATTTGCTCCAAGGCTTCAGAAAAGGGAATATTGATGTGGAGTTTCTTAAAAACTTCCAAAAACTTAGAAAACTGTTTATCCAGATTTTTCTTAACCAAAGCCTTGGGCAATGGAATCTTACTAAGTTCAGGACAAGGAGTGCTCGCAACTCTAGCTTTCACAGGTTCACTCACTCTCTTCTCTGTAGCACCCTCATATTCTTCCTCTACTTTCTCATTTTTCTCTCCCTCACCTTGTTTTTTTGACTCGTGTAACACTCTCCCACTCCTAGTGGTAACAACAGCAAAATTTTCTTGTTTACACAAAATTAAAGAATCGGGAGAAAACTTACCTTGAGGTATCTCGGCCATTTGCTTGGCTAGCTAGCCAAGTTGGTTCTCCAAGTTCTTGATAGCCGCCTCTTGGTTCTTATGGTTTTTGTTCATGCGATTGATGCAACTCTCCAATAGCTCCTCTAAGCTCTTCTTGCCACCATCATTTTCACCAACTTGCTCTTGGACTTGTTGAGAAAGTCCAGAGCTTTGACCTCGGAAACCCTGACTAGTAATGGTGCAAAATTCACTAACATTGGGCCCCCCAATAGCCACACACTCCACTTTGACTGCTGTAGCACCGACCAAATTGGTCGCCTTTATGTGATTTTGAGTCTCCGCAATTCGTTCGGAGAGTTGCTTGTTGGAGGCCAAGAGCTTGTCGTAAGCTTCAACTTCAAGCTTACTCCTTCGGGTTTGGTGATCATTTTCAGAGTTCATGGCTCTCGCTGCCATCTTTTCTATTAAGTCATACCCCGCTTGTGGGGGAAGAGCATCGAACTCGCCATTTGAAGCCGCATCTAGGCCAAACCTCCAAGAGTATTGTAGACCATCATAAAATGTTGCAACCAATTCAACTTGGGTGAGATTGTGTTGAGGACATATCCTCAATAGCTTCTTGAAGCGCTCCCAAGCTTCATAGAGATTTTCTTCAGTGGGTTGCACAAAATTCATGATGTCTTTTTTCAATTTCCTCAAAAGGGCTCTTGGGAAGAACCTTGTTGTGAACTTTTCCGCTAAGTCTTCCCAAGTAGTGAAGCTCCCTTGAGGTTGAGAATTCAGCCATTCCTCAGCGGTGTCCTTCAAAGAAAATGGAAACAAGCTCAACCGAATTGCATCCACCGGAACATTGTTCACCCGGTAAGTGTTGCAATTCCGGATGAACCTCTCCATGTGTGCATGTGGATCTTCCAAAGTACCTCCACCATATTGGTTTTAGCTAACCAAGTTGATGAATGCCGGTCTCAACTTAAAGTTTCCCACTCCCTCGGGAAAGGCAATGCTCCCGGGATAGTCATAACTCATGGTAGCCGAAGTGAGTTCCCGAAGAGACCGGTTGGCATTCTCAACTTCTTGTTCACATAATCGGAGGGTGATCCCCTCTTGGATTCTTGCCTCGATATGGGCTTGCATCTCCTCCTCCGTCATATGGCCACCCATGACGGTGTCTCTCTCGAGAGCAACCTGAAAGTGTGACACTCAAACAGAGAAAGATTAGTAGCACCAATTCTAGACAAAGATAAAAACAAAAAATAAATCCACAAACTAAAAACTTAAACCAAAAACCACAAACAATTCCCCGGCAACGGCGCCAAAAACTTGTTGGGTCAATCTGCAAGTGCACAAATATCTCCGGGTTTTAAATTATCGAACCACAGGGAATTGGAATGTGAATTCAGTTTAAGAGTCAAGTTCAAGGTTAAAAATCGAGTAAAATTCAGTTTTAAAGGTTGATTGATTGTTGTGATACTTAATTAGAAAGCTAACAAAGATAAGTGTGTGATAATCAATGGTGAGAATGCCTTGGGTTCTTGCTTGACTAATTCAGTTCTAGTCAACCTATTCTATCCACAAAACTCCGAGTCTCTCCTTGATGTTCTAGCCTAATCAATCATCTATCGATGCCTCGCATAGACAATCATCTCAAGCCAAAAGATAAGCACAATTCCTTGATAACCTAAACATTTGCTAAGGCATTAAGCATGCAATTCAGGCCAACAAACCCCAACCCTTCCTCTATTCCTAGTAGCAAGTATAGAAGAGGTAATCCCACAACAAGTCCCTAATCTATAACAAACATCCGTTCTATTATAGAAAAGTATAAAGCTAGCACATGTTCTGTAAGACCTTACTTTAATAAATAAAATTATTTATTCTAGAATAAATGATAAAGTGTGTTTTGCTTATGATTTGTGAATTTCCTTGATGCTTTGTAGTGTGAAGTATTATTAATATGGAAGTGATAATGGTACTTAAGGGCTAGGATATAATTTTTATAAGGTCAATGATCCCAAGATGTATGAGTTTGAGTTGCTTGGAGGCCAAGCATGGTGCCATGGCCGAATCCCATGAGGAAAGAATGAGGGAAGACTTGTTTGACTTGGTTGTGCTTAATTTGTGGTAATGATTTGGGGGTTATGACTCCTTAGTCAATGCAAATCAGTTTTGTTGAGGGAATAATGAGAAATTGATGAGCATTAATTTCATTTCTCATTTCAAATTGAAAGAAAAGGTTGTGAATGCCCTTGGAGTCAATATAGGCCGCGGGTTTGAGGGTAAAAGGGGGAGAGATTTTCAGATTTTGGAGTGAACAAAAGGAGAGAAGAATTAGAAACCCTCTTCACATTTTCATCACTTCACACATTTAGCAAAAGAAAGAAAGAAAGAGAGAGTGAGAGAGAGAGAGGAAGGCCGTGGAAGAGAAGAAGAAGAAGAAAAGAAGGAGAGAAACCAAGAGAAGATCAAGAGAGAAAGAAGGAGAGCAAGCAAGGACTGTAAGGAGCAGCAAGGAGAGAGCTTTTCATTCATCCTTTTCATCATCTCTCTCATTCCAATCAGCCAAGGTAAGGGTAGAGTCTAGGTTTCTTGATGAAAATTTCATGAAAGCATGATTAAGGGTTGAATCTTTATGATGATGAATGATGTATGAGAATGCATGATGGGTTTAGGGCTTGATTATCTGCCATATACTCGTGATGCCTACTGTTTAAGATGATGAGATGATGGATGACATGCCTCTTTGCAAATCACTATCATAGATGTCACCCTTGCTATGAGTTTTGCTTAGATCCGATTCATGATGATTCATATGCCTAAGATTGATTAAATTCTTAATGATTATGATGAGATGTTGCTACTGGAATTTAGAGGAGGAATATGTGCTGTATGTTTGCTGGAACATGGCCTAGAAACCTTGGACTCAAATGGTTAGAAATTAATTTGAAGGTAAAAGTATCACTGCCAGTTTTCTGTACTGGACAGCGAGCTTCAGAGCCTAATATCACCTAACTCTGGGTCTCAGATGAAAGAGGGATAAACTAGAAAGTTGTATATTTTCAAAATAGCTTTCCAGGCATGTATAGTATGTCAATTTCTGCTAAGAAATGAATTCTGGAGACCAGTTTTAATGCACACTGTTCCTGCTGTCTAAATGCTAGGGTTCGAGTAGAAGAGGAACTTGGACAGCAAGGAGCAGATTATCCAAGTGTAACACCCCGATTTCGGTGGCGTCACTTTAGTAACCAAAAAGAAAGTTTAAGCGGAAAACGTGAATTATATTTTTTTTTTTTGATAATAGAACCAAAGACTGAAAGAAATAAACTCCCAACAAAAGATAACAGAACTAATGTATAATATAAATACAGCCCCCGCTGTAAGTAGCAAACCACGTCACGAGTAAACCTCCAGTGACGGAAAGTAGTTGAAAGTAACGCCCGTAGGCAAATGTAAAATCCAAAAGGAAGGTCAAGTGTTCGCAACACTATCCCTCAAAAATGAGAATAAGTTAGCCCAAACGGTCTGAAAGAATACCTCCTAAGTCCAACCAACTTTCTGTGATTCCCGTAAAGAAACCACACAAAAAGCTATAGGCGGGAAACTACCCTGTCCCCAAATAGAAAACATGACGGTTAGAGCTAAGACTCTACTCCTACACTAATCTTGTTTCGAGGAGCTCACACTAACACTCAATCCTACATGCTAACGTGATCGTCGTCCGAATCTGAAACCAGAACGACCAAGTCTATGTACACCATCCGTCCTCCTCTCGCTACCGCGATGCGCTCCTGTTCCAGCATCTCGAACCTAGTTCCCCTCGAAGGGTGAACCGTCGTGAATCAGTCCACCATGGACATCTGACAATGGGCGTTTGTCCGCCAAAGCACACACAGAAGACGCGAGGGTCAACTCCAAAGAATTACGTAAATAATAAATCCAATAGATACAGATAGATATAGCTACTTAGGCTTATAAGTTAGAGATAGCATCCTAGGGTTGTACAGTTCACAATGAATATAAAAGACGATAATAACAATTAACATGCATCAGATAAGATTAACAATTATCAATCACACACAGCAACTAAGTCAGTATGCATGTTGCATGAAATGCAAATTGAAGGTATGAAAAATGGTAGAAAGGGGGGGGTTTGAATAACGTTTTCAGTACAAAACTTCCACCTTAAAGATTTTGACAAATCTTTCGAGAACTTAAGTGCTAACGATAAGAGATAGAGAAGCACACAAGGATTTTATCCTGGTTCACTTGATAAATCACTCAAGCTACTCCAGTCCACCCGTTAAGGTGATTTCTTCCTTCTTAGAATGAAGGCAATCCACTAATCAGGTAAGAGTTACAACTGCACTTGAAACCTACAAGTGACTAACAATTACACTGACTTAGCTCACACTAAGATTCACTCTCTTAGTCTTCTCTAGGATCCGATCAACCTTGATCTCCTAAAGGAACTAAACAAACTGTTTATCAAAGAAATGTTTACAAGAGATTTGCTTCTAAAAAGCTAATAGTAAACTTAATGAATTTCAGATGAAAGAAAGCTTAGAATATTTTGAATATGTCTTGCGTATGTGAATGCTTCTTCTAGCCGCTTCTTTCAATCTTCAGCCTCTATATATACTCCAAGGATTAGGGTTGAGCGTTGCATGGGAAATGCTACCGTTGGAGGGCAGTTCTGGAAAATCCAGCTTCTGCTGTGGCTGAGAACGTTAGGTAGGTCGTCAGGAAGGTACACTTGCTTTTGTACTTGGATAGCGACTTGACCTTTTAACCTAGGAGACTTCTGATCAGGGGAATACTTCATATTGGAACTTGTGAAGCCGGTTGATCAGAGTCAGAGGGAAACCACAGATCCTCTGACCATTGTATCTTCTGATTCTGAACTCAGAGGGAAGAACATGGCCTTCAGAGTTTCTTGCTTCTGGACTTCAGAGTTTCCACTATTCAGCTTCTGGATCTTCAGAGTCTTCTACACCATCAGAACATCTGAACCTTCAGTGTTTCTTGGTTATCAGAACTTCTGGATCTTCAGAGCTTCTAGCGACTGAGTCCACATCAGAGTTTGTATATCTTCAGAACTTCTGAAGCTTTTCCACTGTTCATACTGAACATGGTGAATGCGAAAGCGTTGCTTGGGTTACCCTTTATACACAGTGCTTCTGATTTGTGTGAGATTGAGTTGAGGTCAGAGCCTGTAAGTAGCACACTCAGAAAAACACGTTAGAGTACCACAATTGTTCATATCAAAAGGTTAACTTGTAATCATCAAAACATAGAGTTGTACTACTCGATCAAAACTTGATCTTACAATCTCCCCCTTTTTGATGATGACAAAACTAAAATTTTTGATGAACAATTCTTAAACATTAAACTGAATTCACTCAGAGTTTAGAGATATAGAATAAGACTTATCCTGATGTGAATAGTTTATCTTGCTCATTCTGAATTCAAGTCACTGCTTGATTCTGAGCTTAGCTCCCCCTGAATCTAATACTTGATGAAAACGTTAGTAAAGTCTAGATTCTGAGCTAAATGATGTAAGAGTTCAGAATGAAAAACTTATGACATAGATGAAAATCGAGTAAACAGAGCGCATAAGTAATCAGAGTCACGGACAAGGTATCAGAGTCTTGGGTATCAGAGTCAACTTAGAATCACTTCAGAAGAAGTGAAATGTATTCCTTGTATTTGCCCAGTGACACATCTATGGTCATGAAGGTGGAACTCTTAAAATCTCCAAAAGAAAAATAAATCACACTAACACATCTTACACATCAAAAACTGGGTTTACTCCCCCTTTTTGTCATAAGCAAAAAGCCTGGGGTGTGAAAAACTTAGCTTGAAGTACAAGGTACTCCCCCTTAGAGAAGGTCTAAGTTTAAAGAAAACGAAAACGATGTAAGAATCAGAGTTAGGCGAAATAAATAAAAGAGTTAATGCAAGGGATGAACGTTTACCACCGGTCAAGTGAGTAAATAGAAGGGTCAGTTACCAAGAACTTAACCTCGAGAAACTGTAGGAGCATTAACTTGCAGAGAGAAAGTGAAGCCTATAAAAAGCGTTGGAGAGAAAGGTAAGCTTCACACCTCGAACAATTTTCAGTAAAAAAGAATGGCATCATACAACGTAGCACTAGAAGAGCTGAGGAAGAAGGCCTTTGAAGAGGACTTGTTCCTGAACATCAGGCATCCAGAGGGTACAACGACCATCTCGGAGCTAACACGGACACTGCTGGAAGAGGACCTGCGTCCAGAGTTGGAGAGAGACCTGAAGGAATTTCTTGCCTTCGTGGAGGAGGTGCAAGAACTCAGCCGGCTTGAACTCAAGCTGCTGGACGAGAAAGAGTGTTTGGAAGAGAAGCTCAAGACTTCAGAAGAGATTCTGGAGAGGGATGAGCTAAAGAACAGGCTCAGCAACATCCAGCATGTACTGGAGTGTCTGGAGAAAGATAGGTCAGAGCAGCGCCAGGAGTGCAGAAGAATGAGGAGAGATCCTCCATTCTAGACTTTATAGGGAAGTAATGTATGATGTAAACATAAAAAGATTATGAATAAAACGAGTTTAGCAAACATATGTGACACAAGTATATAGATATGCATATATAATCACAAACGAACAAATTAAAAAGGAAACAGAGTTTAGCAAAAGGAAAACAAAGTTAACGAAAAAGAAGAAAAAGAAGAGATCCTAAAACTAAGGTTTGTCAGTGCGTCGCAGAAGTTCCATCATCATGTGCTTCATCTCAATCAGCATGGATTCATGAGTGTCAAGACGTTGTTCCATGATGTCGAGTCTGGATGAGCTTGGCTGAGTAGAACTGGAAGGAACATTCTGAGCAGCTTGAGGATCTGGAATGGAAGCAGAAGCAGCAGGAGTAAACACAACTGGTGCAAGTGCTTGGCATCTAAGAGCTTCAGCCTCAGCTTCAAGTCGCTCTGCCTCAAGTCTGGCTTGTTCAGCTTGAGCTGCTGCAAGACGCGCAGCTTCTTCTGCTTGAGCCTTCTTTCTCTTGGCTTCTTCAATGGCTTCAAGAAGCTTATTTCTCTGTTCTTGTTCATGAAGAGCCACCCTTCGAGCAAACCTTTGCTTTGCAGCCTCAATGCTCTGACTTCCCTCTGCATGCAGGAGCTGCATCATAATTGGAACTTGAGCCACTAGCCAAGTGCTCAGATTGTTCCACTCATCAGCCACACTTTCAGCATTCTCACTGAGGTCAGTCTGACCGTGCACATTGCGGAGCCTCAAGGAGGCTTCATGATAGAAAATATTGATGCACTCAGAGAGAGATGTGGGTTGAAGGTGAGTATAGGGAATTATGGAGAGGTTGGTTTCAGGAGAGGCTGGGTGATTGCTGCTATGAGCTTCAGAAACACCTTGTGGAGAACCAATGTTAATCATGGGAGCATTGGGTTCAGAGGTTCCAAGGTGAGGGTCTGAAGTTTCAACCAGAGGATGAGGTGATCTAACCGAGGATTGGTTAGACACTGAATGTTCGGGTTCAGGTTCTGGTTGAATGGGCTCTTGTTGGTCAGGGACATGGTGAGCTTGTTGAACCAAGGGGTCTGCCTCTTGTAAAGGATTAGCCAAGATAGGTTCATCTGGGTCTACTAGACGTTCAGGTCTAGGGCCAGGATATCTCCTAGGGCTTGGACAAGTTAGGTAATATTCTTCCAAGGAAGACACCTTTTCTTTTCTAACCTCCATGAATTTTCGAATGGATTCAGAGTTATTGGAGGGAGAAGAATCAGCAACATTGGTTGGGAAGGATACAGGTGTAAAGGCTGTTGAAGAGTCTGTATCCGTGGTTCTAGCAGCAGGACGTGCTGATGCTCTGGGATCAGAGTGATCAGACGTTCTGGGTTGTGGTTCTGTTTGGTTTGGCTCGGGTTGTTCATGGATGATGGGTTCAGAGGATAATGGGTCGTACGGAATGGTAAGGAGAGAGGTTAGTTCTTCTGACCTAGAGGGTTGGTTCTGAAGCAAATTCCAGAGAGGTGCTTCAGTAGGAGAAGGTTGAAAGAAGGAAGATCTTGGGGAATGTGGTGGAGTGGTGGTTTGTGCGGCTGGCTGGGATTCAGGAATAGGAGTGAGGGGATTTGAGGAGTGTTTGAGCATAGCAGAAATAGGGAGTGCATCAAATAAATTCAAATCATCATCAGAAGCAAGTGCAGGCTTACTTGAATGTGCTGATGATCGAGTCACTCTGGCAGGAGGTTCAGTCCTTCTGACCACTTCAGCAGCTGGTTCCACCCGAGTAGGCTTCACCACGATTCTGACCTTCTTCTTCTTCTTCTTTGGAGGACCATCCTCACTATCACTGTCATCACCATCATCAGGCTTTCTCTTCGTCTTCTTGACCAGAGGGACATCAGATTCCTCAGAAGATTCTTCCAGAACCATCTTCCTCTGAGCTTTCTTCTTGGGAGGAGAAGGAAACTCTGGAGCTGGCGGTAGTCTGCTGACGAAATCATCAAGGTCAATTTCGAATCCTTGAGCCCTGAGGTCTTCAACATAGCATCTGATGGCGTCAGGATGGTCTGCCTGAGTCCACAGAGGGTAGTCATTCAGAGGCATCCTTCTACCTCTGATCTCAGAAGATGTGTCTTCATGAGCAGGAGCAATCTTCTTCTGGACCAAACCCATCTTCTTCAGAGAATTTGCAGTGAAGACATCACTGACAATGGTGCTTAGATCCTCTGTGCAACCAGCATTGATCATATCTTGAACGAGGCCACTCTCAATCAAGAGATCAGACAACAGTCTCCCAAAGGGGATATACTTGATTGCAGACTTGATGGAGGCAGTGGTGCGAGACTTCCGGATGCATTCCTTCAAGTAGGAGAACAGGAAGTAGGGAAGGCAGATCTTCTCCTGATTTTGGATGAAGAACAACATCGCCTTCTGGTTGAAGTTGATGTAGTCTGGGGAACTGCCCTTCGGTCTCTGGTTTATGCAGTTGAGCAGGATCTTGTGCCAGATCCTTAGTTTGGGATGAAGATCCATCACCTTGTAACTCGTCTTGCCCGGTTTGAAGGTGGTGTACAGAGCCTGGTTGACTATGTCCTTGGTGCTGGGTTTCAGCTTCGATTCCGTCAGTTGGAACCGATACCCATAAGCAGTTTCTGCACCTAACAGATTCACGAATGACTTCTCAGTGATGATGATCTTCCTTCCAAGAATGTGAGAGACCACCTGAGTATCATCGCAGTCGGCGTGCTTCCAGAATTCCTTTACCAATCTATCATACACCGGTCCTCGAAGTCTGTTGAAGTAATTTCCCCAACCTTGAGCTTGGACTTCAGGACGAAGATCAAACCCATTTGTAGCCAAGTTGTCGAGGTTGAATCTCCATTCTGCCAGGACTTGGAGTTCCTCAGGAGGATAAACACAGTGAACGGCACAGCCCCGTTCTGCAATTGGAACACTCTGTTCTTGAGCTTGAACTTGATCTTGAGTTGGATTCTCAGAGCCCCTTTGACCCGTTGCTAGACCAACTACCATGTGAGGGAACTGAGGTGCATCTGCAGTAGATCTTCTGGTTTGTCTCACCATTTGGAAGTGGTTGAAGGTTTGAGGTAGAAGATGAAGGTTGAAAGATGAAGAGAGATCGAGAGAGAAATCGAGAAAAAGGCGGTTTTGAAAAGCAGAGAGAGCGAGAGTGAAAACCGGAAGTGAAAGAGAACGTGTGTGTATAGTGGGTTTTATCAAATAACCGTTGTTGATTCAAAAAGCACTTTAAGATCAACGGCTGAAAATTAAAGATAGATAGTAACAGTAAAATACACAATCACACACAGGAGATAAGCATATCTACACGCAATCATAACAGACTGTCACACGGGCACAAGGAACTATGCATCAGAAATTCTGACACACGTGTTGTTGTCTCAGCTTCAGAGTCAGTACCAGTGGGCACACACACTCTGATTGAGTTACCTTCTGGACTAGACATCTTCTGATCAAGAAGTATCATAGTCAGAGGTTCTGATCCATCTTCACTCTGGACAAAAGTCCATGTTTAGATTTTTCAGAATAAAATTAAATCTATCCTCTGCTAAGGGCTTTGTAAAGATATCTGCCCATTGATGGTCAGTATCAACAAACTTCAGAAGAAGTACGCCCTTCTGTACATAATCTCTAATAAAGTGATACTTTACCTCAATGTGCTTTGCCCTTGAATGTAGGATAGGATTCTTACTCAATGAGATTGCAGCAGTGTTATCACAATAGATTGGGATATTGCTCTCAAGGATCTGATAATCCTCTAGCTGATGTTTCATCCAGAGCATCCGAGTGCTGCATATTGCTGCTGAGATATATTCTGCCTCTGCAGTTGATAGTGCAATGGTTGATTGCCTCTTGCTTGCCCATGAGACTAGATTGCTTCCCAGAAATTGACAATTTCCGGAAGTACTTTTTCTCTCTGTTCTATCTCCAGCATAATCAGCATCACAGTAACCTGAAAGCCTATACTCTGATGTTTTCTTATACATCAAGCCAAGGTTAGTGGTGCCTTTCAAATACCTTAGGATCCTCTTAACAGCAGTTAAGTGGGTTTCCCTTGGATCTGATTGGAATCGAGCACATAAATGAACACTAAATAGTATGTCTGGCCTAGATGCAGTTAAGTATAGAAGTGAACCTATCATGCCACGATAGAGCTTCTGACATACTTTACCACTTATATCTTCTTTCTCCAGAATGCATGTTGGATGCATTGGAGTCTTGGCCACTGTAGATTCCAGCATATTGAACTTCTTCAGAAGTTCTTTAGTGTACTTGCTCTGATGGATATATGTTCCTTCTGGTGTTTGATCAACTTGTATTCCCAGAAAGTACTTTAATTCTCCCATCATACTCATCTCAAATTCAGCCTGCATCATCTCAGAAAATTCTTTGCATAGAGATTGATTAGCAGAACCAAATATAATATCATCAACATAAATTTGCACAATTAAGATATCATCTTTATAAGTCTTGCAAAAAAGAGTTGTATCTACTTTACCCCTTACAAACTCATTCTCCAGAAGGAATGAGCTAAGTCTCTCATACCATGCTCTGGGAGCTTGCTTCAGACCGTAGAGTGATTTCTTCAATTTGAACACATGGTCTGGTTTCTTTTCATCTTCAAAACCTGGGGGTTGATGAACATAGACTTCCTCTGAGATATAACCATTTAGGAAGGCACTCTTTACGTCCATCTGATGTAGAACTATGTTGTGATTTACTGAGAAAGAGATCAACAGTCTGATTGCTTCCAGTCTTGCTACTGGAGCAAATGTTTCAGTGTAGTCTATTCCTTCCTGCTGGCTGTAGCCTTGAGCAACTAGCCTTGCCTTATTTCTGACTACATCTCCTTTCTCATTCAGCTTGTTTCTGAATACCCATTTCGTTCCAATAACATGGACACTCTCAGGCTTCTTCACTAAGCTCCAAACATCGTTCTTGGAAAATTGATTCAATTCTTCTTCCATGGCCAGAATCCAATCCTTGTCCTGAAGAGCTTCATCTATGGACTTGGGTTCAATTAAGGACACCAATCCTTTCAGACTTAGCAAGGTCTCTTCAGAGGGTCTGAAGGCAGATCTGGTTCTGACTGGTTCGTCTTTGTTGCCTAGAATCAATTCCTTAGGGTGAGCTGCAGTGATTCTGCTCTTCTTCAGAGTTTGTGAGTTAGAGGGACCAGCTTCTTCCTCTGGTTCATCTTCCTCTGGCTCAACTTCCTCTGGAGCTTTGCCTTTGTCAGAAACATTAATGCTTAAATCTGCAAACTTTTCAACTAGCTTTGACTGGTCAGAGTCAAGCTTATCATCAAATCTAACATGAATAGATTCTTCAATAGTCTTAGCATCAGTATTATAAAATCTAAAACCTTTAGATCTATCAGAATAACCAAGTAATAGACACTTAGAAGACTTAGCATCAAATTTATGCAATCTATCCTTAGTATTGAGAACATAACAAACACAGCCAAAAGGATGAAAATAAGAAATGTTGGGTTTTATGTTCTTCCACAATTCATAAGGAGTCTTATTCAGAATTGGTCTCACAGAGATTCTGTTCTGAATGTAACATGCTGTATTTACTGCCTCTGCCCAAAAATGCTTAGCCAAGCCAGTTTCTTGGAGCATGGTTCTAGCCATCTCCTGAAGAGTTCTGTTCTTCCTCTCAACAACACCATTTTGTTGAGGAGTTCTGGGACAAGAGAAATCATGTGCAATTCCATAGGAATCAAACAGACTCTCAAACTTGTCATTCTCAAACTCTCCACCATGGTCACTTCTGACACGCACAATCCTACAAGCCTTCTCGTTTTGCACTTGAGCAATGAAGGTAGAGAACACAGCATGAGACTCATCCTTGCGGGTTAGAAACTTTACCCATGTCCAGCGGCTATAGTCATCAACGATAACCATCCCATATCTCTTGCCACCTATAGACTCAGTTTTCACTGGTCCAAAAAGGTCGATATGCAGAAGTTCCAACGGCCTTGAGGTTGAGACAACATTCTTTGCCTTGAAAGGGACTTTTGTGAATTTGCCTTTCTGACATGCTTCACAAAGAGCGTCTGAAGCGAACTTCAGATTGGGTAAGCCCCTGACAAGGTTTAGCTTGCTCAGCTGAGAAATCTTTCTCATACTGGCATGCCCTCTATCATGCCACGATAGAGCTTCTGACATACTTTACCACTTATATCTTCTTTCTCCAGAATGCATGTTGGATGCATTGGAGTCTTGGCCACTGTAGATTCCAGCATATTGAACTTCTTCAGAAGTTCTTTAGTGTGCTTGCCCTGATGGATATATGTTCCTTCTGGTGTTTGATCAACTTGTATTCCCAGAAAGTACTTTAATTCTCCCATCATACTCATCTCAAATTCAGCCTGCATCATCTCAGAAAATTCTTTGCATAGAGATTGATTAGCAGAACCAAATATAATATCATCAACATAAATTTGCACAATTAAGATATCATCTTTATAAGTCTTGCAAAAAAGAGTTGTATCTACTTTACCCCTTACAAACTCATTCTCCAGAAGGAATGAGCTAAGTCTCTCATACCATGCTCTGGGAGCTTGCTTCAGACCGTAGAGTGATTTCTTCAATTTGAACACATGGTCTGGTTTCTTTTCATCTTCAAAACCTGGGGGTTGATGAACATAGACTTCCTCTGAGATATAACCATTTAGGAAGGCACTCTTTACGTCCATCTGATGTAGAACTATGTTGTGATTTACTGAGAAAGAGATCAACAGTCTGATTGCTTCCAGTCTTGCTACTGGAGCAAATGTTTCAGTGTAGTCTATTCCTTCCTGCTGGCTGTAGCCTTGAGCAACTAGCCTTGCCTTATTTCTGACTACATCTCCTTTCTCATTCAGCTTGTTTCTGAATACCCATTTCGTTCCAATAACATGGACACTCTCAGGCTTCTTCACTAAGCTCCAAACATCGTTCTTGGAAAATTGATTCAATTCTTCTTCCATGGCCAGAATCCAATCCTTGTCCTGAAGAGCTTCATCTATGGACTTGGGTTCAATTAAGGACACCAATCCTTTCAGACTCAGCAAGGTCTCTTCAGAGGGTCTGAAGGCAGATCTGGTTCTGACTGGTTCGTCTTTGTTGCCTAGAATCAATTCCTTAGGGTGAGCTGCAGTGATTCTGCTCTTCTTCAGAGTTTGTGAGTTAGAGGGACCAGCTTCTTCCTCTGGTTCATCTTCCTCTGGCTCAACTTCCTCTGGAGCTTTGCCTTTGTCAGAAACATTAATGCTTAAATCTGCAAACTTTTCAACTAGCTTTGACTGGTCAGAGTCAAGCTTATCATCAAATCTAACATGAATAGATTCTTCAATAGTCTTAGCATCAGTATTATAAAATCTAAAACCTTTAGATCTATCAGAATAACCAAGTAATAGACACTTAGAAGACTTAGCATCAAATTTATGCAATCTATCCTTAGTATTGAGAACATAACAAACACAGCCAAAAGGATGAAAATAAGAAATGTTGGGTTTTATGTTCTTCCACAATTCATAAGGAGTCTTATTCAGAATTGGTCTCACAGAGATTCTGTTCTGAATGTAACATGCTGTATTTACTGCCTCTGCCCAAAAATGCTTAGCCAAGCCAGTTTCTTGGAGCATGGTTCTAGCCATCTCCTGAAGAGTTCTGTTCTTCCTCTCAACAACACCATTTTGTTGAGGAGTTCTGGGACAAGAGAAATCATGTGCAATTCCATAGGAATCAAACAGACTCTCAAACTTGTCATTCTCAAACTCTCCACCATGGTCACTTCTGACACGCACAATCCTACAAGCCTTCTCGTTTTGCACTTGAGCAATGAAGGTAGAGAACACAGCATGAGACTCATCCTTGCGGGTTAGAAACTTTACCCATGTCCAGCGGCTATAGTCATCAACGATAACCATCCCATATCTCTTTCCACCTATAGACTCAGTTTTCACTGGTCCAAAAAGGTCGATATGCAGAAGTTCCAACGGCCTTGAGGTTGAGACAACATTCTTTGCCTTGAAAGGGACTTTTGTGAATTTGCCTTTCTGACATGCTTCACAAAGAGCGTCTGAAGCGAACTTCAGATTGGGTAAGCCCCTGACAAGGTTTAGCTTGCTCAGCTGAGAAATCTTTCTCATACTGGCATGCCCTAACCGTCTATGCCATACCCACTGCTCTTCATTAACAGACAG
This sequence comes from Lotus japonicus, assembly GCF_012489685.1. Lineage (NCBI taxonomy): Eukaryota > Viridiplantae > Streptophyta > Magnoliopsida > Fabales > Fabaceae > Lotus > Lotus japonicus. Next base: position 27,717,459 of record NC_080046.1, read on the forward strand.
AAGGCACTTCACATTCTGAGCCTCCAACTCAGATAATCTGATCTTATAGATGTTGTTCTTCCTCTTGCTGTTAAATAGAACAGAGCCATCGATCTGACTTACAGCCCGGCAGGACTTTTGATTGAATATAACATCATAACCCTTGTCAGCTAATTGACTTATAGACAATAAGTTATGTGTTAAGCCGTCTACCAATAAAACATTATCAATGCATGGGCTACTATCTACACAAATAGTACCAGTACCAACAATTTTACCCTTTTCATTTCCTCCGAAGCCAACTTCGCCTCCAGGCTTAAGTTTCAGCTCTCGGAACATACGCTTTTCTCCCGTCATGTGACGCGAGCATCCACTGTCCAGATACCATGATTGGTGTTTCAGTGGAGCTATCAAGGATATCTGCAACATAGATAATCTTGTCCTTAGGTACCCACTTTCTGGTCCTCTTTTGTTAGTTACCCCAGAGGTTCTGATCACCTTGGGTGTCTCAACATAATATTTTAAAGGAATATTTGCATGATATTTAGTCATAGAGAAGGATCCCTTTTTAAGAGGATGTTTAGCAACTTTAGCAGGTACAGGATCAGGCAATATGGTACCAGAGGGAACAAAGCATTCATACAAGGATTTAGCTTTAGACACAGAAGGCTCATTTCTAATTGGTTTAGAATAGCCAATGCCATGCATTCCATTTCTGCTTACGCCATAGATCATTGAAGCCATTAAGCTTCTATCCACGCTTTTAGCTAGGAATCTTTGAAAAGACTTTTCATACTTAGATTCATTTCTACAATCAGAGGCATCACAGGCAACAATTTCTTCTAACTTAGCAATCTGGTTCTTAAGCACAGAGTTAGAATTTACCAAAGCATGATTTTCATTTTTCAAATCAGAAATAATTTTCTCATGTTCAGAAGGAGTCTTGGAGACAGCAGATAAGTTCTTTTTCAACTTTTTATGCTTAGACAATAAAGAGTTATACTTATCCATGATATCAGACAAAGCATGTTTCAGTTCAGAGGTAGAGAAAGAAGCAAATACCTCATTTTCATCGTCTGAGTTAGGATCTCCTTCTGATTCTGAGTCAGAGTCAACAGCTTCCTTTGACTCTGCTCCTTTGTCTTTGACAATGGCCATGAGTCCTTGGACTTCACCATCAGAGTCAACATCCTCTGACTCTGATTCATCGAATGTCACCATCAGACTCTTCTTGGTCTTGAAGTGCTTCTTTGGCTTCTTGTCTTTCTTCAACTTTGGACAATCACTTTTGTAGTGCCCAGATTCTTTGCACTCAAAACATGTGACTTCCTTGATTGAAGACTTCTTCTGGCCTGAGGACTCATACTTTCCTTTTGCCTTTCCAGAGCCTTTGAACTTGCTCTGCCTGTGCTTCCAGATGCGGTTGAGTCTCTTGGAGATCAGAGTCAGCTCATCTTCATCAGAATCTTCTGATGCTTCTTCAGATTCTTCATCTTCAGCTTGAAGAGCCTTTGACTTCTCAACCTTAGCCTTTTCAGATTTGGATTTCAAGGCTATGGACTTTTTCCTCAGATCTTGCATCTCTGAGCGCTTCAGCTCATGGAATTTCAAAATGCTGATGAGTTCTTCTAAACTCATATTCTCAACGTCTCTCGTGAGCTCTATTGAAGTCACCAAAGGCATCCAACTTTCAGGAAGACACCTGATGACCCTTATGACATGATCTTTTGTTGTGTAGCTCTTGTTGAGAGGTCGTATGCCAGCTACAAGCAATTGAAATCTGGAGAACATTTCTTCAATGGATTCATTTGGCTCCATGATGAAGGATTCATACTTTTGGATCAAAGACAATGCCTTTGATTCTTTGACTTTCTTGTTTCCTTCATGAGACATCTTCAGAGATTCAAAAATGCCTTTAGCAAACTCACGATCTGTAATCTTCTGGTACTGTAAGACCTGGATTTTCAGAACAAGTTAAGTTTCCGACTCACACGTAGAAATAGTGTAAGCGTGACAGGAGTTTGACATTTGAGAAAGATTAATGAAGAAGAAAGTTCAGGAATTGCTTGAGGAATGTTGCGTAGCTGTTTTCGGAGTTAGTGCGAGTCGTCTGCACACCTGCCTTATGGCAAGCGTGTCCAGAATAGGCTATTTCGCTCTTAAAGCAACGTTTTGAGTGAGATTTCGAACTCTCGGAAAATTTAAAGATTCTTTTTATTTTTCCATCGACCAGCGTTTCATTTCGGAACTCTGGACTGTACGCACGATAGGTTTCACTTTTCGGATGTCCGCCGACGCTAATTTCTTTGCTTCGAAACCCTATTTTCGAGCAATGGATGAATACTTTTTCTATTCGGGACTTCTAACGAAGTTTCCGTCCGCGCTGCCAGATTTGTTTCGACGTTTCCAATCTTTCTTCAAAAGGAAGTTTTCTCATCCGACATCAATTGCAAAAAGTAGTTTTGCGATATATTTTGAAGCATACTGCGTTCAAGCCATTTTCTCACTTAAATGAACCCGATGCAAGTATCGTCTTTTCTTGGATCGATACTTAGATTAATTGCATAATATGACAACGTCATATTTGTTCTAATTGTCTAACAGTTATTCTTTAGCTCAGTTTTTACTCATTTTCTTGTCGATGGATCGTTTTATTTTGCCCAAAGTGATCCAAATTTATATTTTATCATTTCATAGAGTCCTTCATAATTTTTAATATAGTAATATATCATGCTTATATTTTTCTCTTTAGCTCTATGAGTTAAATCCTACACTACCCATATCAACTCACACCCACAAAACTTGGAATATTCTTTTACCTTGGCTATGCTTACTCCACGTATCACATTCTGATGATTACCACAAATATTTTATAATTCTCTCTTACTAAGTTCCTTATTCTATTCTTTCTCAATTTCTGACTCATGACCCACGGCCCCCCACTTGTTCATGAAAATATCTTCTCCAGCATATCACCTTACACTCTCGTTTCTTTTCTTTCTCCCAACGCCAGACCCATTTTCTTCTTCTCTTTCACGTTTTCTTTCTTTCTTCAGCAGACCCATTTCTGCTCCTTCTCCCTTTCTTCTCCATGGACAACCAGCCATGAGCCACCACCACCACACACAAAAGCTCCAACCATGGCCACTCCAAACAGCCATGGACACGCGAGCACCACAGCCACCGCTGGCCACCATCACCATAGGTTGCTTCTAATTAATACTATTGGCTTTTGTTTCGGTATTAAATCCTTCTAAAACAGCTCCTAACTTCTATTGTTTCTAGTTTTCCTTTACTGTGTGGCTATTTCTCTTTTAAAGATGGTTTTGCTCTTTTGATTTCAAAAGGGCTGATGGTAATAGTTTCATGTGGAGAAAAAGTTGAGTTTTGAAAAGTGTTCCTTTCCCATAAGTGATTATAAACTTTAAAACTAGTTTTCCTCATGGTTTTTGCATTTGTCTCACTTGTGTACTATTAGTTTTGGAAGAAATATTTACCTTGACATTTAAAGAAAAGGGCCGAGAGCATCATGAGGATTTTAAGTTTGGAATTAAAACTTTTTATGAGTATATTATTTTTTGAGCTGAAAGGTTTTATAAACTATTTGGGGATCTAGTTGTGAATGTGTTTTAGGGATGAAAATTGTATGAAAATAATTTTAGGGCCTAAAACACAATATGTTTAGAAGTTTTGGGTTAAACTTGTGTTTTAAAAGTCTTGGGGTTTGTTTGATAAATTTATAAAAGATTGAGGGTTGAAAAAGAACTTACTTTTATGTGAGGACCTTTTCGTGATTATGTGCTTATCAAGGGACTAGGGTTGAATTATTTAAGAGTTGAGGAGTTGTTTGCGAAATGTGTTTTTAAGGACCTTTCTTTAAAACTCACAAATATTTTATCTTTGGACTTTAGTCCTTGAAACATAAAGTTTGTGCATTTAGCCTAAGTGAGCTAGAAAGATTGGCTAAGTTTGTTCTGGAACTTTAGATGTGACTTTAGAGGCTAAGGTTTAGTATGTGAACTTGTGAAGGGTACGAAGGACGGAAGCGCTTGACGACGAAGCCAAAGAACAAACGGAAGTGAGCCAACACGGGAAAGCAAAGATATGACTGGATTTGATTTGAGTCGCAACTTAGTAAGGAAAGCGCCGAAGGTTAGGGCAACTTACTATATATTAGCTATGACTGCATGATAGGCGTCGATAAATTCGACTTATGTTTTATCTGATGTTGTTTTTGATGATGAGTTGATGTTATGATGCTTTTCCATACTTGTGATGTTGTGCTTTTGTTGGATTGAGCGTTTTGACGCAATTTCGGAGTGGAGATTCATTGATCTGGTGATCTTTGATATTTCGGGTTGGATGAACAACCCTAGGCAAGTCCAAATGTGGGGTTTGAGACTTAGCCATATGTTGGAATTCTTAGACTTTCCCCGGGAAATGTATTTTGGGTGGTTGATCTTTGAAAACTTAGAATGATAGAGCTTTGAAAAACTAAAGACTTGGGAAACTTAGACTTTGAGAAATAAACTCATAACTTGACTAATTCGAATTGAAACAATTTTTATTAACGTTTAAGCATAGGAGAACTGAAGGGGAAAATATTTACGAAAGACGGGGAAAAGTCGACTTTGTTGTGGGTTTGGAGAGTTATCGGAATTGGGGGAAGCCACTAAGGTGAGCTATGGTGATGATTGAAAGTCACCGAGTACTCTAGTACTCTTGGGGATTGTTGTGGAGCCGTGTTGTATTGACCGACACTTACTCCGAGTTGTGTTGTATTGACCGACACTAACTCATGGGTTTGTTGAGATTGGGTTGTGAGCTAAACACTTTCGTGGTAAGGACGATTCGTTGTTTGGCTAACCACGTTGCATTCAATCGGGTGAATAACGGGAATGGTTCACCTGTGCATATCATGGTGAATAACGGGAATGGTTCACCTTGCATTAATGATGAATAACGGGAATGGTTCATCATTCGGTGAATAACGGGAATGGTTCACCAAGGATGAATAACGGGAATGGTTCATCCAGGATGGATTTCATCCAGGATGGATAACGGGAATGGTCCATCCATAGTGAAAATGCTTCACTTGTGGCGAACGGGAACGCGTCACAAATCCGGATACATATTGTGCATTTCACGCATACATTCATGCTGACTGAGATTGTGTGCTGTTTGTTTATTGAAGCAATGTTAGAGCCATAACATGCTAGGATTGTTTATATGTATATATATCAACATATATCTATACCCCATATCACATGTTGAGTGTATATCTACTTATTGCTGTGAGTTGACCCTAGCGCCTTGGCTTTGTTTGTATGTTTGTGTTTGGGCGGTCGGCCTGCTGCCAGATGTCGATGGCCGACTGGTGTTCGATGGTCTCTCCCTCGGGGGGGATCAGATATGAGCTTGTGGATCGGGATGCCCCCACCGCTTGGGTGATCGATGTTGTGGGTCATCGAGCGACGTACCGGGGAAGGGTCATGGAGGACCGGACTGACGAGTGTGAACATCTGACGAAAGAAGTTCTACGACGCATGGAGCTGAGCTTCAACTTGCCGTCTTCAGTTCGCCGAGGACTCGGATGTGTGAGCAGTTATGGGTTGGTAGAGTTAGGCAGGCGTCATATTTGTGTAGAGCTCTGATTCGTTTTGCTTTTGGGACGGGGTAGGTTCCCGACGCATGGCTTTTGTGTGGTTCTCTTATTGAGGGATCACAGTGAGTCAGTCGGACTATAGGAGTCTTTGCTTAGGCCATTTTGAGGCCGACTTTCTCCCAGTGGATTGTAATTATAACCTTTTCACTCACACTTCTGGATCTGTAACTATTTGCCTACGGGCACACTACTTTGGAGTCACTGCGAGTGCGCGTGACATGGGAGTGCAGCTGAGGCTGTACATGTGTATATATTTGTGTGTTGGTTGGGTTTTGTCTTTATTTTCTATTGCTTGATTTAAAAGGTATCAAACAAAAAAATTACCTGTTTTCAGCGTAAAGTCTATTTTTGGTTACTAAAGTGACACCTGGAAATCGGGGTGTTACATTGTGGTATCAGAGCTTAGTCGAGTCTTTTGGGAGTCTTTGGGGAATAGGTCTTCTGTGCTAGGTTGTGTGACTCTGCAAAGAGTGAAAATTGATTGTCTGCAGAGCGATTTTCGCTCTAATTGCTTGCGTTACTACTCAATCGGATTGAGTGGTTTGTCTAGTGCTACCGTATGGTTAGTACTAATCGGACGTTCGATGGGATATAGGATGGTGGATCTTAACCGGATGGCGGAGGCTACATGTGAGCATCATCAACGACTGATGGCGACAGCAATGTATCAATAAAGAGGAATGAACCGAATTGGAGCTGGGGGACCAATGAGGTCAGGTTCCCAAGGCTACAACGGAAGGAAGAGTTACCATAAGTGGGGACCATATCAGCGTTCCGAGGGAAGAAATCTTATCTCAAGAGAGTACAAACCGACGACTGCTGATACTGGGGGGGAAGCCAGTTGGTGACAAAGGAGTGACATGTACTCGTTGCAGAAAGTTTGGGCATTTTGCTAACAAATGCTCAGTGATTGGACGGAGATGCTTCAAGTGTAACCGAGAGGGGCATCTAGCTGTGAACTGCAAGACCAAAGAAAGTCTATGCTTCAATTGCAACCAACCGGGACATTTCTCCCAAGATTGCAAGGCACTCAGGGGCGAATCATCAGGGAATGTTGGGAAAGGAAAACAACTTGCTACAGAGGAAAGGATTCATATCAAGGGAGGAGCAAGAGTTGAGGAGTCGAACGAGGAAGAACGTGGGAACGATGGTAATATTTTAACTGTTCTCGTATTCTAGAATAACTTACTCTTTTATATTCAAGCGAGTGTGACGCGCCTAACTTGTATTTACTACTTAGACTATGATCCTATGATTATTATCCCTAGTAGGACCTTATTCGAAGTTGCTCGTGATTTAACTATAGAGGTTACACGAGATCTAGAATAGCACGCGGAGCTAGGGAGTTGTTTTACCGAGGCGTTGATAAGGAAGCTAGGATCTCAGGGAAATTCCTTATGGGTACGAATCGTAGGATTTTAGGGCGTTTAGTTTTGAAGCGGAGTCGTTAGAGGATCTTTCGGCAAAAGGGATTCATTCGACCGAGTGTTTCACCGTGGGGAGCGCCAGTGTTGTTAGTCAAGAAGAAGGACGGAAGGTCGAGATCGTGGGTGGATTATCGACAATTGAACAAGGCGACGATCAAGAACAGATACCCGTTGCCGAGGATAGATGATTTGATGGACCAACTACGAGGGGCTACCGTATTTTCCAAGATAGATTTGAGGTCAGGCTATCGTCGGATCAGAGTGAAGATTGAGGATATACCGAAGACTGCTTTCAGGACACGTTAAGGACACTACGAGTACCTAGTGATGCCGTTTGGAGTGACGAATGTACCTGCTGTTTTCATGGATTACATGAACCGCATCTTTCAGGAGTTCTTAGATCGGCGTGTGGTGGTGTTTATTGAGGACATATTGATCTATTCGAAGGACGCGAATAAACATGAAGGACATTTGCGCCAAGTTTTACAATTGTTGAGAGAGAAAAAGCTGTATGAGAACCCTTCCAAGTGTGAATTCTGGCTGGAGGAAGTCAATTTCTTAGGCCATGTGTAAGACCTGGATTTTCAGAACAAGTTAAGTTTCCGACTCACACGTAGAAATAGTGTAAGCGTGACAGGAGTTTGACATTTGAGAAAGATTAATGAAGAAGAAAGTTCAGGAATTGCTTGAGGAATGTTGCGTAGCTGTTTTCGGAGTTAGTGCGAGTCGTCTGCACACCTGCCTTATGGCAAGCGTGTCCAGAATAGACTATTTCGCTCTTAAAGCAACGTTTTGAGTGAGATTTCGAACTCTCGGAAAATTTAAAGATTCTTTTTATTTTTCCATCGACCAGCGTTTCATTTCGGAACTCTGGACTGTACGCACGATAGGTTTCACTTTTCGGATGTCCGCCGACGCTAATTTCTTTGCTTCGAAACCCTATTTTCGAGCAATTGATGAATACTTTTTCTATTCGGGACTTCTAACGAAGATTCCGTCTGCGTTGCCAGACTTGTTTCGACGTTTCCAATCTTTCTTCAGTTGGAAGTTTTGTCGTTTGAGCATCACAGCAAAAAGTAGTTTTTCGGGGCAGATTAACCGACACCGCTTTTGAGTTTTTCGATATCGTTTTTCCCAAATCCTAGATATTTGTTTTGAGTTCTGGAATTCCGACGCCAGAATCTCTCTTAGAATTTCTCGGTGATCGTGCTGCAAAAATCGGAATCGCGAAATTTTCATTTTCCCGCGATTTCACCCGCCTATAAATAGCGCGAAAAAGCAAAATCCTCTCATTTTCTTTCCATTTGTGGCTGATTTCGTGGGGAGCAAGGGGGGAGGGGATTTCCGCGAAAACTTGACCAATCTTCGTGCAGTTCGTCCCTACTTCTAGGTATCGAGGTAACTATCATGAATCCTGCCTCTGATTTCTGTTTCTGCTGAGTTTCTGAAGTCGTTTCTGTGCTCTAAGTTTTGAGCTTTTTCTAAAATTGTCCGATTTCTCTGATTTCTCGCTTGGGTTATGTTCCTTATGTTCCCTTGAGTCTAAAACCTCTGTCAGTAAACTCTGATTGCGATTCAGTTGTCCAGGATCTGAAAAATTGACTCAAAACTCTTTTTGTCTCACATTTCGAAACTTTATTGTCGAAAAGACTTAATATGACTTCGTGCCTTTAGGATTTGTTGTCACGGATATCATGAGGATCGTTGCTGTCAAATTTGTTTTCAGAACTGATAACTTTGAAGTTTTGAGCCTTTATTTTGGACCAAAATGCCCCTGCGTAGTCGTATTTCGGCCCGATTGTCCGAAAATTGTTCTGACAGTTTCTTTGCCTTAGTTTTACCCTAAAACTACCTTGTAAACTGATTTGATCGAAGAAAAAGAGCCGAAACCCTTTTCTCCTTTTGGCCGTGGGTTTTTCCTAAGGGGAGGGGAGTTTTTCGTTTTCGAAAACTTGTCCTTTCGTACCTGTTTGTCGTATTCTGAAGCTTTGATGCTTTGTCTATCGTTTATGTATTGTATTGCGATCGAACTAATCGATTTTGTGTGGATTCTGCTTTGTTTTTCCTCCGAGGTTCAGTTGAAGGAACTTTGGAAGTTTCAAGGCATTCCTGTGAAGGAGATTTGATTTGCGAAGCTGGATCAGCTCGAGGTTAGGGCAACTTACTATATATTAGCTATGACTGCATGATAGGCGTCGATAAATTCGACTTATGTTTTATCTGATGTTGTTTTTGATGATGAGTTGATGTTATGATGCTTTTCCATACTTGTGATGTTGTGCTTTTGTTGGATTGAGCGTTTTGACGCAATTTCGGAGTGGAGATTCATTGATCTGGTGATCTTTGATATTTCGGGTTGGATGAACAACCCTAGGCAAGTCCAAATGTGGGGTTTGAGACTTAGCCATATGTTGGAATTCTTAGACTTTCCCCGGGAAATGTATTTTGGGTGGTTGATCTTTGAAAACTTAGAATGATAGAGCTTTGAAAAACTAAAGACTTGGGAAACTTAGACTTTGAGAAATAAACTCATAACTTGACTAATTCGAATTGAAACAATTTTTATTAACGTTTAAGCATAGGAGAACTGAAGGGGAAAATATTTACGAAAGACGGGGAAAAGTCGACTTTGTTGTGGGTTTGGAGAGTTATCGGAATTGGGGGAAGCCACTAAGGTGAGCTATGGTGATGATTGAAAGTCACCGAGTACTCTAGTACTCTTGGGGATTGTTGTGGAGCCGTGTTGTATTGACCGACACCTAGTGCTCTTGTTGTTTGGGCTGTGTTGTATTGACCGACACTAGACCCTTGTGTATTCTGTGGATGGAGTTGTGTTGTATTGACCGACACTTACTCCGAGTTGTGTTGTATTGACCGACACTAACTCATGGGTTTGTTGAGATTGGGTTGTGAGCTAAACACTTTCGTGGTAAGGACGATTCGTTGTTTGGCTAACCACGTTGCATTCAATCGGGTGAATAACGGGAATGGTTCACCTGTGCATATCATGGTGAATAACGGGAATGGTTCACCTTGCATTAATGATGAATAACGGGAATGGTTCATCATTCGGTGAATAACGGGAATGGTTCACCAAGGATGAATAACGGGAATGGTTCATCCAGGATGGATTTCATCCAGGATGGATAACGGGAATGGTCCATCCATAGTGAAAATGCTTCACTTGTGGCGAACGGGAACGCGTCACAAATCCGGATACATATTGTGCATTTCACGCATACATTCATGCTGACTGAGATTGTGTGTTGTTTGTTTATTGAAGCAATGTTAGAGCCATAACATGCTAGGATTGTTTATATGTATATATATCAACATATATCTATACCCCATATCACATGTTGAGTGTATATCTACTTATTGTTGTGAGTTGACCCTAGCGCCTTGGCTTTGTTTGTATGTTTGTGTTTGGGCGGTCGGCCTGCTGCCAGATGTCGATGGCCGACTGGTGTTCGATGGTCTCTCCCTCGGGGGGGATCAGATATGAGCTTGTGGATCGGGATGCCCCCACCGCTTGGGTGATCGATGTTGTGGGTCATCGAGCGACGTACCGGGGAAGGGTCATGGAGGACCGGACTGACGAGTGTGAACATCTGACGAAAGAAGTTCTACGACGCATGGAGCTGAGCTTCAACTTGCCGTCTTCAGTTCGCCGAGGACTCGGATGTGTGAGCAGTTATGGGTTGGTAGAGTTAGGCAGGCGTCATATTTGTGTAGAGCTCTGATTCGTTTTGCTTTTGGGACGGGGTAGGTTCCCGACGCATGGCTTTTGTGTGGTTCTCTTATTGAGGGATCACAGTGAGTCAGTCGGACTATAAGAGTCTTTGCTTAGGCCATTTTGAGGCCGACTTTCTCCCAGTGGATTGTAATTATAACCTTTTCACTCACACTTCTGGATCTGTAACTATTTGCCTACGGGCACACTACTTTGGAGTCACTGCGAGTGCGCGTGACATGGGAGTGCAGCTGAGGCTGTACATGTGTATATATTTGTGTGTTGGTTGGGTTTTGTCTTTATTTTCTATTGCTTGATTTAAAAGGTATCAAACAAAAAAATTACCTGTTTTCAGCGTAAAGTCTATTTTTGGTTACTAAAGTGACACCTGGAAATCGGGGTGTTACATTGTGGTATCAGAGCTTAGTCGAGTCTTTTGGGAGTCTTTGGGGAATAGGTCTTCTGTGCTAGGTTGTGTGACTCTGCAAAGAGTGAAAATTGATTGTCTGCAGAGCGATTTTCGCTCTAATTGCTTGCGTTACTACTCAATCGGATTGAGTGGTTTGTCTAGTGCTACCGTATGGTTAGTACTAATCGGACGTTCGATGGGATATAGGATGGTGGATCTTAACCGGATGGCGGAGGCTACACGTGAGCATCATCAACGACTGATGGCGACGGCAATGTATCAATAAAGAGGAATGAACCGAATTGGAGCTGGGGGACCAATGAGGTCAGGTTCCCAAGGCTACAACGGAAGGAAGAGTTACCATAAGTGGGGACCATATCAGCGTTCCGAGGGAAGAAATCTTATCTCAAGAGAGTACAAACCGACGACTGCTGATACTGGGGGGGAAGCCAGTTGGTGACAAAGGAGTGACATGTACTTGTTGCAGAAAGTTTGGGCATTTTGCTAACAAATGCTCAGTGATTGGACGGAGATGCTTCAAGTGTAACCGAGAGGGGCATCTAGCTGTGAACTGCAAGACCAAAGAAAGTCTATGCTTCAATTGCAACCAACCGGGACATTTCTCCCAAGATTGCAAGGCACTCAGGGGCGAATCATCAGGGAATGTTGGGAAAGGAAAACAACTTGCTACAGAGGAAAGGATTCATATCAAGGGAGGAGCAAGAGTTGAGGAGTCGAACGAGGAAGAACGTGGGAACGATGGTAATATTTTAACTGTTCTCGTATTCTAGAATAACTTACTCTTTTATATTCAAGCGAGTGTGACGCGCCTAACTTGTATTTACTACTTAGACTATGATCCTATGATTATTATCCCTAGTAGGACCTTATTCGAAGTTGCTCGTGATTTAACTATAGAGGTTACACGAGATCTAGAATAGCACGCAGAGCTAGGGAGTTGTTTTACCGAGGCGTTGATAAGGAAGCTAGGATCTCAGGGAAATTCCTTATGGGTACGAATCGTAGGATTTTAGGGCGTTTAGTTTTGAAGCGGAGTCGTTAGAGGATCTTTCGGCAAAAGGGATTCATTCGACCGAGTGTTTCACCATGGGGAGCGCCAGTGCTTTTAGTCAAGAAGAAGGACGGAAGGTCGAGATCGTGGGTGGATTATCGACAATTGAACAAGGCAACGATCAAGAACAGATACCCGTTGCCAAGGATAGATGATTTGATGGACCAACTACGAGGGGCTACCGTATTTTCCAAGATAGATTTGAGGTCAGGCTATCGTCGGATCAGAGTGAAGATTGAGGATATACCGAAGACTGCTTTCAGGACACGTTAAGGACACTACGAGTACCTAGTGATGCCGTTTGGAGTGACGAATGTACCTGCTGTTTTCATGGATTACATGAACCGCATCTTTCAGGAGTTCTTAGATCGGCGTGTGGTGGTGTTTATTGAGGACATATTGATCTATTCGAAGGACGCGAATAAACATGAAGGACATTTGCGCCAAGTTTTACAATTGTTGAGAGAGAAAAAGCTGTATGAGAACCCTTCCAAGTGTGAATTCTGGTTGGAGGAAGTCAATTTCTTAGGCCATGCTATCTCGAAGGAGGGCATAGCTGTGGATCCGGCGAAAGTGGAGACTGTTTTGGCTTGGGAGCAACCGAAGATGGTGACAGAGATCAGAAGTTCTGTGGATTTAGCTGGATATTATAGACGCTTCATTGAGGGATTTGCCAAGATTGTTGGACCTTTGACTCAATTGACGAGGAAGGATTAATCTTTTACATGGATTGAGGGTGTGTGGTTCCGTAGCAGAATCGTTAGGAACTTGATATCAGGATATTTGTGGTTACTGGATGTCAGGAACTCATTGTCTGTTCCAGTGGGTTTTTCTAAATTTCCACCTTCGATGTATTAGGCCTGATCAACCTAATATTGAGGGGGTGATATTCGGAATCACAGCTGATAATGGACCTTGATAGAAGGATGTGTAAGATGAATTTGAATTGATTGAGGATTAGTCGGATTTGGGAGGAAAGTTCGTGTTAAGCATTTGATTGTACAAGATTAAGATTTGAACCTTTGGAAGTTGATGATTTTCGTATAGACATTGATTGGTTAGTTCGTGTGATTACTCCAAGTAGAGGTAGACTAAGCCAATAGAATTGATGTTGGAAAATCTTTAAGTATTTTCTCGGAAGTTATGAAGTCATAGGTTATGTGATTTCTGACGTGGGATTATTAGAGATTAGATAGGTTGGATTTAATATCCGGTTATAGATGATTGTTTGATGGTAGCGAGATTGAGAAGAATTAACTCTGAACTAGATTGTTATAGTCGAGTTCGAGGAATAAGTTTTGCTAAGCGTTGGATTAATATGTGGAGACATTATAGTCTTAAGAGATGAATTTTCGCTTGAAAAGTGTTGAATTAATGATTAAGTTGGAGAAAGAAAGTTTTAGCATAAGTTGAATACTTGAGGTTGGTGATATGGATTCCAAGGAAATATGCTGAGATTACTAAGTGAGATTTACTAAGTTGGATTGAAATCTTAGGGTTAAGATTGAATCTTGAGAGTCGAGAATCGCATACGAGTAAGAGATCTTACAGTTGTAGCTGTGACAATAGGAGTTGAATCTTAGAAGAATGAAGACCTGGAGATGGGTTTCGGGTTAAGACCATTGAGGTATAATATAAGAGTGATCTTGAAGTAAATGAATCTTGGGTTGTGTAGGGTCATAAGGTTGGTTATAAGTTGGTGATCGATTGATGTTGATCATGAGGTTGCAGACATAATGAGCCATGTGATATGATTTGAATGATGTTAGCATAATAAGTTGTGGATGTGAAAGCATGACGACACTGGTCAGGTCGTTTGGGTAAGTGAAGGAGTTATAGTTTTTAAGAAACGGATATTCATTTAAGAAGTATTGAAGGATTAAAGGACATTAGAGGACCAAACTTGGAGAAGGTTTAGGTTTTAAATCTATGAATGTCTGTCTAAGGTGTGAAGGACTCAAAGTTTGTCAGAATTTGATTGGGAGATTAAGAAGTTGATTGACGAGATGGTGGTTGAGTCCCAAAAGGAGGGTGTTGGTGTTAAGATGAATACTTGAAGTTGTTATGTTTGGACAAGTTTCTTAGAGCTTAAGAGTGGATGAAACTTTGTTATGGATTTTGATGATGCATATTACGGTTAACAAGTGAATTTTACTAAGGTTGAATGAGAATCCTAGGGCTAAGGTTGACCTAGTGAGCTGAGATTCATGTACACATACGAGATTTAGTGGTGTTAGCGGTTACGATAGAGTTAAATCTCAGAATGTTGAAGGATCGGATGATAAGATGGCTAGTTAAGTCCCTTGAGGTATAGTTATGATGTAATCTACTAGAGGATAAGTCTCGATTTATGCGAAGTGTTAGGGATTTCAGTAAGTGTAAATAGGTTTGAGTGAGGGAAGTTCTAAGGAAGAAGACGATAATAATGGATTGTTAGATATTAAGAAGAGGATTATCTTATAAGTTGTTGGTAACTTGATGTTGAAGGGGATAAGATTAGTGAAGGACAAGAAATAAGGACATAAGTCGATTTTTAATTCGAATGGTGACTAAGTAGGAGATTGATTTCATTGTGCGAGTGATGATAGTTACGAAGTTGGATGTGACGTTAATGGACTATTAGATTCCAACGCAATGTTTCGTCTAAGAGTTATCGAACGAACAAGTGATGGACTGTAGATGAAGATCACGAGGACAAGTTGAGTATCTACTTTGAGATGACAGAGAGGCACTGAGTTTAAGAAGAATTCCGGACGACCGAAAGTAAAGAAGTAAGTGGCTAAGGTTGTGCGACTGCACGGAATGCCAACCGGTATCATTTCAAGCAGAGGTCCGACGCAAGTAATCGAGTCAGACGACATGAGGTTGAATGATGTTTTGTCTTTTGAGACGCCGATAGTTAGCAGTGGGGATAGAAGAGTGAAACAGTTAAGGGGAAGGCAGATTGCTTAAGTAAAGATTTTGAGGAACAATGACACAGGCACTACTACATGGGAATTGGAAGATAAGATCAAGGAACTGTATTCCGAACTTTTTGCAGAGCTCTGAGTTTCGAGGACGAAACTTTCTTTTTGGAGGGGAGTATTGTAAGACCTGGATTTTCAGAACAAGTTAAGTTTCCGACTCACACGTAGAAATAGTGTAAGCGTGACAGGAGTTTGACATTTGAGAAAGATTAATGAAGAAGAAAGTTCAGGAATTGCTTGAGGAATGTTGCGTAGCTGTTTTCGGAGTTAGTGCGAGTCGTCTGCACACCTGCCTTATGGCAAGCGTGTCCAGAATAGACTATTTCGCTCTTAAAGCAACGTTTTGAGTGAGATTTCGAACTCTCGGAAAATTTAAAGATTCTTTTTATTTTTCCATCGACCAGCGTTTCATTTCGGAACTCTGGACTGTACGCACGATAGGTTTCACTTTTCGGATGTCCGCCGACGCTAATTTCTTTGCTTCGAAACCCTATTTTCGAGCAATTGATGAATACTTTTTCTATTCGGGACTTCTAACGAAGATTCCGTCTGCGTTGCCAGACTTGTTTCGACGTTTCCAATCTTTCTTCAGTTGGAAGTTTTGTCGTTTGAGCATCACAGCAAAAAGTAGTTTTTCGGGGCAGATTAACCGACACCGCTTTTGAGTTTTTCGATATCGTTTTTCCCAAATCCTAGATATTTGTTTTGAGTTCTGGAATTCCGACGCCAGAATCTCTCTTAGAATTTCTCGGTGATCGTGCTGCAAAAATCGGAATCGCGAAATTTTCATTTTCCCGCGATTTCACCCGCCTATAAATAGCGCGAAAAAGCAAAATCCTCTCATTTTCTTTCCATTTGTGGCTGATTTCGTGGGGAGCAAGGGGGGAGGGGATTTCCGCGAAAACTTGACCAATCTTCGTGCAGTTCGTCCCTACTTCTAGGTATCGAGGTAACTATCATGAATCCTGCCTCTGATTTCTGTTTCTGCTGAGTTTCTGAAGTCGTTTCTGTGCTCTAAGTTTTGAGCTTTTTCTAAAATTGTCCGATTTCTCTGATTTCTCGCTTGGGTTATGTTCCTTATGTTCCCCTGAGTCTAAAACCTCTGTCAGTAAACTCTGATTGCGATTCAGTTGTCCAGGATCTGAAAAATTGACTCAAAACTCTTTTTGTCTCACATTTCGAAACTTTATTGTCGAAAAGACTTAATATGACTTCGTGCCTTTAGGATTTGTTGTCACGGATATCATGAGGATCGTTGCTGTCAAATTTGTTTTCAGAACTGATAACTTTGAAGTTTTGAGCCTTTATTTTGGACCAAAATGCCCCTGCGTAGTCGTATTTCGGCCCGATTGTCCGAAAATTGTTCTGACAGTTTCTTTGCCTTAGTTTTACCCTAAAACTACCTTGTAAACTGATTTGATCGAAGAAAAAGAGCCGAAACCCTTTTCTCCTTTTGGCCGTGGGTTTTTCCTAAGGGGAGGGGAGTTTTTCGTTTTCGAAAACTTGTCCTTTCGTACCTGTTTGTCGTATTCTGAAGCTTTGATGCTTTGTCTATCGTTTATGTATTGTATTGCGATCGAACTAATCGATTTTGTGTGGATTCTGCTTTGTTTTTCCTCCGAGGTTCAGTTGAAGGAACTTTGGAAGTTTCAAGGCATTCCTGTGAAGGAGATTTGATTTGCGAAGCTGGATCAGCTCGAGGTTAGGGCAACTTACTATATATTAGCTATGACTGCATGATAGGCGTCGATAAATTCGACTTATGTTTTATCTGATGTTGTTTTTGATGATGAGTTGATGTTATGATGCTTTTCCATACTTGTGATGTTGTGCTTTTGTTGGATTGAGCGTTTTGACGCAATTTCGGAGTGGAGATTCATTGATCTGGTGATCTTTGATATTTCGGGTTGGATGAACAACCCTAGGCAAGTCCAAATGTGGGGTTTGAGACTTAGCCATATGTTGGAATTCTTAGACTTTCCCCGGGAAATGTATTTTGGGTGGTTGATCTTTGAAAACTTAGAATGATAGAGCTTTGAAAAACTAAAGACTTGGGAAACTTAGACTTTGAGAAATAAACTCATAACTTGACTAATTCGAATTGAAACAATTTTTATTAACGTTTAAGCATAGGAGAACTGAAGGGGAAAATATTTACGAAAGACGGGGAAAAGTCGACTTTGTTGTGGGTTTGGAGAGTTATCGGAATTGGGGGAAGCCACTAAGGTGAGCTATGGTGATGATTGAAAGTCACCGAGTACTCTAGTACTCTTGGGGATTGTTGTGGAGCCGTGTTGTATTGACCGACACCTAGTGCTCTTGTTGTTTGGGCTGTGTTGTATTGACCGACACTAGACCCTTGTGTATTCTGTGGATGGAGTTGTGTTGTATTGACCGACACTTACTCCGAGTTGTGTTGTATTGACCGACACTAACTCATGGGTTTGTTGAGATTGGGTTGTGAGCTAAACACTTTCGTGGTAAGGACGATTCGTTGTTTGGCTAACCACGTTGCATTCAATCGGGTGAATAACGGGAATGGTTCACCTGTGCATATCATGGTGAATAACGGGAATGGTTCACCTTGCATTAATGATGAATAACGGGAATGGTTCATCATTCGGTGAATAACGGGAATGGTTCACCAAGGATGAATAACGGGAATGGTTCATCCAGGATGGATTTCATCCAGGATGGATAACGGGAATGGTCCATCCATAGTGAAAATGCTTCACTTGTGGCGAACGGGAACGCGTCACAAATCCGGATACATATTGTGCATTTCACGCATACATTCATGCTGACTGAGATTGTGTGTTGTTTGTTTATTGAAGCAATGTTAGAGCCATAACATGCTAGGATTGTTTATATGTATATATATCAACATATATCTATACCCCATATCACATGTTGAGTGTATATCTACTTATTGTTGTGAGTTGACCCTAGCGCCTTGGCTTTGTTTGTATGTTTGTGTTTGGGCGGTCGGCCTGCTGCCAGATGTCGATGGCCGACTGGTGTTCGATGGTCTCTCCCTCGGGGGGGATCAGATATGAGCTTGTGGATCGGGATGCCCCCACCGCTTGGGTGATCGATGTTGTGGGTCATCGAGCGACGTACCGGGGAAGGGTCATGGAGGACCGGACTGACGAGTGTGAACATCTGACGAAAGAAGTTCTACGACGCATGGAGCTGAGCTTCAACTTGCCGTCTTCAGTTCGCCGAGGACTCGGATGTGTGAGCAGTTATGGGTTGGTAGAGTTAGGCAGGCGTCATATTTGTGTAGAGCTCTGATTCGTTTTGCTTTTGGGACGGGGTAGGTTCCCGACGCATGGCTTTTGTGTGGTTCTCTTATTGAGGGATCACAGTGAGTCAGTCGGACTATAAGAGTCTTTGCTTAGGCCATTTTGAGGCCGACTTTCTCCCAGTGGATTGTAATTATAACCTTTTCACTCACACTTCTGGATCTGTAACTATTTGCCTACGGGCACACTACTTTGGAGTCACTGCGAGTGCGCGTGACATGGGAGTGCAGCTGAGGCTGTACATGTGTATATATTTGTGTGTTGGTTGGGTTTTGTCTTTATTTTCTATTGCTTGATTTAAAAGGTATCAAACAAAAAAATTACCTGTTTTCAGCGTAAAGTCTATTTTTGGTTACTAAAGTGACACCTGGAAATCGGGGTGTTACACCATGCTATCTCGAAGGAGGGCATAGCTGTGGATCCAGCGAAAGTGGAGACTGTTTTGGCTTGGGAGCAACCGAAGATGGTGACAGAGATCAGAAGTTCTGTGGATTTAGCTGGATATTATAGACGCTTCATTGAGGGATTTGCCAAGATTGTTGGACCTTTGACTCAATTGACGAGGAAGGATTAATCTTTTACATGGATTGAGGGTGTGTGGTTCCGTAGCAGAATCGTTAGGAACTTGATATCAGGATATTTGTGGTTACTGGATGTCAGGAACTCATTGTCTGTTCCAGTGGGTTTTTCTAAATTTCCACCTTCGATGTATTAGGCCTGATCAACCTAATATTGAGGGGGTGATATTCGGAATCACAGCTGATAATGGACCTTGATAGAAGGATGTGTAAGATGAATTTGAATTGATTGAGGATTAGTCGGATTTGGGAGGAAAGTTCGTGTTAAGCATTTGATTGTACAAGATTAAGATTTGAACCTTTGGAAGTTGATGATTTTCGTATAGACATTGATTGGTTAGTTCGTGTGATTACTCCAAGTAGAGGTAGACTAAGCCAATAGAATTGATGTTGGAAAATCTTTAAGTATTTTCTCGGAAGTTATGAAGTCATAGGTTATGTGATTTCTGACGTGGGATTATTAGAGATTAGATAGGTTGGATTTAATATCCGGTTATAGATGATTGTTTGATGGTAGCGAGATTGAGAAGAATTAACTCTGAACTAGATTGTTATAGTCGAGTTCGAGGAATAAGTTTTGCTAAGCGTTGGATTAATATGTGGAGACATTATAGTCTTAAGAGATGAATTTTCGCTTGAAAAGTGTTGAATTAATGATTAAGTTGGAGAAAGAAAGTTTTAGCATAAGTTGAATACTTGAGGTTGGTGATATGGATTCCAAGGAAATATGCTGAGATTACTAAGTGAGATTTACTAAGTTGGATTGAAATCTTAGGGTTAAGATTGAATCTTGAGAGTCGAGAATCGCATACGAGTAAGAGATCTTACAGTTGTAGCTGTGACAATAGGAGTTGAATCTTAGAAGAATGAAGACCTGGAGATGGGTTTCGGGTTAAGACCATTGAGGTATAATATAAGAGTGATCTTGAAGTAAATGAATCTTGGGTTGTGTAGGGTCATAAGGTTGGTTATAAGTTGGTGATCGATTGATGTTGATCATGAGGTTGCAGACATAATGAGCCATGTGATATGATTTGAATGATGTTAGCATAATAAGTTGTGGATGTGAAAGCATGACGACACTGGTCAGGTCGTTTGGGTAAGTGAAGGAGTTATAGTTTTTAAGAAACGGATATTCATTTAAGAAGTATTGAAGGATTAAAGGACATTAGAGGACCAAACTTGGAGAAGGTTTAGGTTTTAAATCTATGAATGTCTGTCTAAGGTGTGAAGGACTCAAAGTTTGTCAGAATTTGATTGGGAGATTAAGAAGTTGATTGACGAGATGGTGGTTGAGTCCCAAAAGGAGGGTGTTGGTGTTAAGATGAATACTTGAAGTTGTTATGTTTGGACAAGTTTCTTAGAGCTTAAGAGTGGATGAAACTTTGTTATGGATTTTGATGATGCATATTACGGTTAACAAGTGAATTTTACTAAGGTTGAATGAGAATCCTAGGGCTAAGGTTGACCTAGTGAGCTGAGATTCATGTACACATACGAGATTTAGTGGTGTTAGCGGTTACGATAGAGTTAAATCTCAGAATGTTGAAGGATCGGATGATAAGATGGCTAGTTAAGTCCCTTGAGGTATAGTTATGATGTAATCTACTAGAGGATAAGTCTCGATTTATGCGAAGTGTTAGGGATTTCAGTAAGTGTAAATAGGTTTGAGTGAGGGAAGTTCTAAGGAAGAAGACGATAATAATGGATTGTTAGATATTAAGAAGAGGATTATCTTATAAGTTGTTGGTAACTTGATGTTGAAGGGGATAAGATTAGTGAAGGACAAGAAATAAGGACATAAGTCGATTTTTAATTCGAATGGTGACTAAGTAGGAGATTGATTTCATTGTGCGAGTGATGATAGTTACGAAGTTGGATGTGACGTTAATGGACTATTAGATTCCAACGCAATGTTTCGTCTAAGAGTTATCGAACGAACAAGTGATGGACTGTAGATGAAGATCACGAGGACAAGTTGAGTATCTACTTTGAGATGACAGAGAGGCACTGAGTTTAAGAAGAATTCCGGACGACCGAAAGTAAAGAAGTAAGTGGCTAAGGTTGTGCGACTGCACGGAATGCCAACCGGTATCATTTCAAGCAGAGGTCCGACGCAAGTAATCGAGTCAGACGACATGAGGTTGAATGATGTTTTGTCTTTTGAGACGCCGATAGTTAGCAGTGGGGATAGAAGAGTGAAACAGTTAAGGGGAAGGCAGATTGCTTAAGTAAAGATTTTGAGGAACAATGACACAGGCACTACTACATGGGAATTGGAAGATAAGATCAAGGAACTGTATTCCGAACTTTTTGCAGAGCTCTGAGTTTCGAGGACGAAACTTTCTTTTTGGAGGGGAGTATTGTAAGACCTGGATTTTCAGAACAAGTTAAGTTTCCGACTCACACGTAGAAATAGTGTAAGCGTGACAGGAGTTTGACATTTGAGAAAGATTAATGAAGAAGAAAGTTCAGGAATTGCTTGAGGAATGTTGCGTAGCTGTTTTCGGAGTTAGTGCGAGTCGTCTGCACACCTGCCTTATGGCAAGCGTGTCCAGAATAGGCTATTTCGCTCTTAAAGCAACGTTTTGAGTGAGATTTCGAACTCTCGGAAAATTTAAAGATTCTTTTTATTTTTCCATCGACCAGCGTTTCATTTCGGAACTCTGGACTGTACGCACGATAGGTTTCACTTTTCGGATGTCCGCCGACGCTAATTTCTTTGCTTCGAAACCCTATTTTCGAGCAATGGATGAATACTTTTTCTATTCGGGACTTCTAACGAAGTTTCCGTCCGCGCTGCCAGATTTGTTTCGACGTTTCCAATCTTTCTTCAAAAGGAAGTTTTCTCATCCGACATCAATTGCAAAAAGTAGTTTTGCGATATATTTTGAAGCATACTGCGTTCAAGCCATTTTCTCACTTAAATGAACCCGATGCAAGTATCGTCTTTTCTTGGATCGATACTTAGATTAATTGCATAATATGACAACGTCATATTTGTTCTAATTGTCTAACAGTTATTCTTTAGCTCAGTTTTTACTCATTTTCTTGTCGATGGATCGTTTTATTTTGCCCAAAGTGATCCAAATTTATATTTTATCATTTCATAGAGTCCTTCATAATTTTTAATATAGTAATATATCATGCTTATATTTTTCTCTTTAGCTCTATGAGTTAAATCCTACACTACCCATATCAACTCACACCCACAAAACTTGGAATATTCTTTTACCTTGGCTATGCTTACTCCACGTATCACATTCTGATGATTACCACAAATATTTTATAATTCTCTCTTACTAAGTTCCTTATTCTATTCTTTCTCAATTTCTGACTCATGACCCACGGCCCCCCACTTGTTCATGAAAATATCTTCTCCAGCATATCACCTTACACTCTCGTTTCTTTTCTTTCTCCCAACGCCAGACCCATTTTCTTCTTCTCTTTCACGTTTTCTTTCTTTCTTCAGCAGACCCATTTCTGCTCCTTCTCCCTTTCTTCTCCATGGACAACCAGCCATGAGCCACCACCACCACACACAAAAGCTCCAACCATGGCCACTCCAAACAGCCATGGACACGCGAGCACCACAGCCACCGCTGGCCACCATCACCATAGGTTGCTTCTAATTAATACTATTGGCTTTTGTTTCGGTATTAAATCCTTCTAAAACAGCTCCTAACTTCTATTGTTTCTAGTTTTCCTTTACTGTGTGGCTATTTCTCTTTTAAAGATGGTTTTGCTCTTTTGATTTCAAAAGGGCTGATGGTAATAGTTTCATGTGGAGAAAAAGTTGAGTTTTGAAAAGTGTTCCTTTCCCATAAGTGATTATAAACTTTAAAACTAGTTTTCCTCATGGTTTTTGCATTTGTCTCACTTGTGTACTATTAGTTTTGGAAGAAATATTTACCTTGACATTTAAAGAAAAGGGCCGAGAGCATCATGAGGATTTTAAGTTTGGAATTAAAACTTTTTATGAGTATATTATTTTTTGAGCTGAAAGGTTTTATAAACTATTTGGGGATCTAGTTGTGAATGTGTTTTAGGGATGAAAATTGTATGAAAATAATTTTAGGGCCTAAAACACAATATGTTTAGAAGTTTTGGGTTAAACTTGTGTTTTAAAAGTCTTGGGGTTTGTTTGATAAATTTATAAAAGATTGAGGGTTGAAAAAGAACTTACTTTTATGTGAGGACCTTTTCGTGATTATGTGCTTATCAAGGGACTAGGGTTGAATTATTTAAGAGTTGAGGAGTTGTTTGCGAAATGTGTTTTTAAGGACCTTTCTTTAAAACTCACAAATATTTTATCTTTGGACTTTAGTCCTTGAAACATAAAGTTTGTGCATTTAGCCTAAGTGAGCTAGAAAGATTGGCTAAGTTTGTTCTGGAACTTTAGATGTGACTTTAGAGGCTAAGGTTTAGTATGTGAACTTGTGAAGGGTACGAAGGACGGAAGCGCTTGACGACGAAGCCAAAGAACAAACGGAAGTGAGCCAACACGGGAAAGCAAAGATATGACTGGATTTGATTTGAGTCGCAACTTAGTAAGGAAAGCGCCGAAGGTTAGGGCAACTTACTATATATTAGCTATGACTGCATGATAGGCGTCGATAAATTCGACTTATGTTTTATCTGATGTTGTTTTTGATGATGAGTTGATGTTATGATGCTTTTACATACTTGTGATGTTGTGCTTTTGTTGGATTGAGCGTTTTGACGCAATTTCGGAGTGGAGATTCATTGATCTGGTGATCTTTGATATTTCGGGTTGGATGAACAACCCTAGGCAAGTCCAAATGTGGGGTTTGAGACTTAGCCATATGTTGGAATTCTTAGACTTTCCCCGGGAAATGTATTTTGGGTGGTTGATCTTTGAAAACTTAGAATGATAGAGCTTTGAAAAACTAAAGACTTGGGAAACTTAGACTTTGAGAAATAAACTCATAACTTGACTAATTCGAATTGAAACAATTTTTATTAACGTTTAAGCATAGGAGAACTGAAGGGGAAAATATTTACGAAAGACGGGGAAAAGTCGACTTTGTTGTGGGTTTGGAGAGTTATCGGAATTGGGGGAAGCCACTAAGGTGAGCTATGGTGATGATTGAAAGTCACCGAGTACTCTAGTACTCTTGGGGATTGTTGTGGAGCCGTGTTGTATTGACCGACACTTACTCCGAGTTGTGTTGTATTGACCGACACTAACTCATGGGTTTGTTGAGATTGGGTTGTGAGCTAAACACTTTCGTGGTAAGGACGATTCGTTGTTTGGCTAACCACGTTGCATTCAATCGGGTGAATAACGGGAATGGTTCACCTGTGCATATCATGGTGAATAACGGGAATGGTTCACCTTGCATTAATGATGAATAACGGGAATGGTTCATCATTCGGTGAATAACGGGAATGGTTCACCAAGGATGAATAACGGGAATGGTTCATCCAGGATGGATTTCATCCAGGATGGATAACGGGAATGGTCCATCCATAGTGAAAATGCTTCACTTGTGGCGAACGGGAACGCGTCACAAATCCGGATACATATTGTGCATTTCACGCATACATTCATGCTGACTGAGATTGTGTGCTGTTTGTTTATTGAAGCAATGTTAGAGCCATAACATGCTAGGATTGTTTATATGTATATATATCAACATATATCTATACCCCATATCACATGTTGAGTGTATATCTACTTATTGCTGTGAGTTGACCCTAGCGCCTTGGCTTTGTTTGTATGTTTGTGTTTGGGCGGTCGGCCTGCTGCCAGATGTCGATGGCCGACTGGTGTTCGATGGTCTCTCCCTCGGGGGGGATCAGATATGAGCTTGTGGATCGGGATGCCCCCACCGCTTGGGTGATCGATGTTGTGGGTCATCGAGCGACGTACCGGGGAAGGGTCATGGAGGACCGGACTGACGAGTGTGAACATCTGACGAAAGAAGTTCTACGACGCATGGAGCTGAGCTTCAACTTGCCGTCTTCAGTTCGCCGAGGACTCGGATGTGTGAGCAGTTATGGGTTGGTAGAGTTAGGCAGGCGTCATATTTGTGTAGAGCTCTGATTCGTTTTGCTTTTGGGACGGGGTAGGTTCCCGACGCATGGCTTTTGTGTGGTTCTCTTATTGAGGGATCACAGTGAGTCAGTCGGACTATAGGAGTCTTTGCTTAGGCCATTTTGAGGCCGACTTTCTCCCAGTGGATTGTAATTATAACCTTTTCACTCACACTTCTGGATCTGTAACTATTTGCCTACGGGCACACTACTTTGGAGTCACTGCGAGTGCGCGTGACATGGGAGTGCAGCTGAGGCTGTACATGTGTATATATTTGTGTGTTGGTTGGGTTTTGTCTTTATTTTCTATTGCTTGATTTAAAAGGTATCAAACAAAAAAATTACCTGTTTTCAGCGTAAAGTCTATTTTTGGTTACTAAAGTGACACCTGGAAATCGGGGTGTTACAGGTACTCTTCATAGGAAATAGCACTTAGAAGAATTGCTCTTGCTTTGTGATGTTGTGAGTACAGCTTCTTTTGATCTGCAGTCATCTCTGACCTTGGGATCTTCTTGCCATCTGCATCAACTGGACGCTCGTAGCCATCCACAATAATATCCCAGAGATCTGCATCGAAACCCAGAAAGAAACTTTCCAGTCTATCTTTCCAATATTCGAACCTTTGACCGTCGAACATAGGAGGCTTTGCATTGTAACCATCTCTTTGAGTTTCACTGGTGGTGGCAGCCATTGTTTTTCACACCGGCCCGGATCACTGAACACTGTTAGGTGTGGTAATCAGAACTTGCGCTCTGATACCAATTGAAGGTATGAAAAACGGTAGAAAGGGGGGGGGTTTGAATAACGTTTTCAGTACAAAACTTCCACCTTAAAGATTTTGACAAATCTTTCGAGAACTTAAGTGCTAACGATAAGAGATAGAGAAGCACACAAGGATTTTATCCTGGTTCACTTGATAAATCACTCAAGCTACTCCAGTCCACCCGTTAAGGTGATTTCTTCCTTCTTAGAATGAAGGCAATCCACTAATCAGGTAAGAGTTACAACTGCACTTGAAACCTACAAGTGACTAACAATTACACTGACTTAGCTCACACTAAGATTCACTCTCTTAGTCTTCTCTAGGATCCGATCAACCTTGATCTCCTAAAGGAACTAAACAAACTGTTTATCAAAGAAATGTTTACAAGAGATTTGCTTCTAAAAAGCTAATAGTAAACTCAATGAATTTCAGATGAAAGAAAGCTTAGAATATTTTGAATATGTCTTGCGTATGTGAATGCTTCTTCTAGCCGCTTCTTTCAATCTTCAGCCTCTATATATACTCCAAGGATTAGGGTTGAGCGTTGCATGGGAAATGCTACCGTTGGAGGGCAGTTCTGGAAAATCCAGCTTCTGCTGTGGCTGAGAACGTTAGGTAGGTCGTCAGGAAGGTACACTTGCTTTTGTACTTGGATAGCGACTTGACCTTTTAACCTAGGAGACTTCTGATCAGGGGAATACTTCATATTGGAACTTGTGAAGCCGGTTGATCAGAGTCAGAGGGAAAGCACAGATCCTCTGACCATTGTATCTTCTGATTCTGAACTCAGAGGGAAGAACATGGCCTTCAGAGTTTCTTGCTTCTGGACTTCAGAGTTTCCACTATTCAGCTTCTGGATCTTCAGAGTCTTCTACACCATCAGAACATCTGAACCTTCAGTGTTTCTTGGTTATCAGAACTTCTGGATCTTCAGAGCTTCTAGCGACTGAGTCCACATCAGAGTTTGTATATCTTCAGAACTTCTGAAGCTTTTCCACTGTTCATACTGAACATGGTGAATGCGAAAGCGTTGCTTGGGTTACCCTTTATACACAGTGCTTCTGATTTGTGTGAGATTGAGTTGAGGTCAGAGCCTGTAAGTAGCACACTCAGAAAAACACGTTAGAGTACCACAATTGTTCATATCAAAAGGTTAACTTGTAATCATCAAAACATAGAGTTGTACTACTCGATCAAAACTTGATCTTACACAAATGACGGTTAACCCAGTTAACCAAATGCATTCCGGAAACGGATGGACATCAACGGATCAGCCCTAACACCAGCCACGGTGGGACCATTTCGGCCCGCGTGCCTCTTACACCACACAAAGGTAGCCAGATCAGCAGTAAACCCGAAGGTCTGCCATTTCGGTCTGCTACAAGAGTCGTCTACAAACGCTCTTACACGGCATTCCGGGTCTTATGACCATTTTGGAAACCGATGAGGTCCAGAGTACGTCCTGTGTTAATACCTCATTAATGTTGCATGAATGCAGGATGATTAGTCAAACAACGTCTCCGAATCTCACTCGACACGTCGCCACGTGTTCTAGCTAAATTAATGTCTCTAAAAGCTTACCCTAAGGTAAAGTCGATTCTGCGACAAAAGACACACTTCACAACAACACATTATCTCGTGATGATCTCCAAATCATCCGACTCATCTCCATCCGATGGTCAAAACTGCTCAACGAGCAAAGAGTATCAACATACTCGGAAACTACCGATTTCCCGGACTTATCCCCAGGATAGCCCCACAACACAACTGCTCCCAGAGCACAAGAGTATCAACATACTCAAAAACTTACTAGTTTTCTCAGCTCTTGGACTCGACGACACTTCTCATTTTCAAAACTTAATGTTCAAGCCCTAAACTTTCGTCTGAGTCTTTTATCATTACATTAAGGGTTTTGAGGTTGTTTAATACATTATGGAGGTTCATTATGCAATTGTTTAAGTTTCGTCTCTAATCCTATTAGTTTCAAAGTTCTCATAATTCCAATGATTCCCTGGAGAAGGTCTCAAAACAAAAGGTCCATCATCACCCAAGTAATGGCCCGAGAAGTTCCCAGGTAAGCTGGCCGGGCACAATGCCTCATTAAAAGCCCTTCTTGCCTTAGACAGAACAACCCAAGTTCTTACGTGACTTCAAATGGGGTGTTTCCAATATCATTTTCAAACTCATTTTCCTTTGAGAAGGTCTTGATCCATAAAACAATAATAGGGTACGAACCTCGGTCCGTCCCATCAAACTTCCCAAAATCCCAAAATAAAATCGGCATGACATTCCCGTTATCCTCACTCTAAAGCATAACAGATATATGTGTAATAGCATAGTTAAGTTAGCACAATTCAACAATCATAGCTCATATATCAACACATCCTAAGTTAACCACATAACACTTAGTATATAGAGCAGATATCACACATCCTAAATTAACCATTTAGCACATAGCATGTAAGTCAATCTCAAAAACAATCAATAGATGAATACTCATCATTGTCAGCCGAAGCCTCAGAAAACATTTTCCAGTCAAACATAAACAAGTGCATAAACAATAAATCAAGTCGAATTCGTCGACACCTAAAGCATTAGCTAATAGTTCAGTGAGTAGCCCTCACCTGTAGATTCTCCAGGGTTCTCTTCAAACGCTCCTTCACAATCCTCTTTTCCTGCTCCAAGTGTTCCTCCAAACGAATCTTTGAGCAAACAAAGCGAAGGTCAAACAAAACAAGTCAATTCGGTCAATACAATACTAACTAACGTTTAGACAAAGCTTAAGAAGCTTCAGAGTACAATATTTAAGCATGAATAGACGACACAACCTCGTTCGCTAAAACGAGCATAACTCGAGCTACAGAACTCGGAATGGCACGAAACCAGCGCCAAAATTTCGACAATCGAAAGAGCTACACAATGGCTCAGGTCATAGAGACCCAAAAATTATTTTTGGACACGGTACCCTAAGCAATAGGTTTCGGCCACTATGAAAAATAGGGTTTCCGAACTTTTTCTTTGATCTAAATCGATTCCTAGGTATTCTTAGGCGATATCTAGGCCAAGGAAACTCTTAGAAAAATTATCGAATCGAAAACTGTCACAGGGGTATTTTGGTCATTATTTTCAGCTCAGAATTTCAAAATCAGAGTTTCGAAAAACAAATTAGATGGGGTTGATACTAACGACGATTATGACGACTAATCTTACTAACGCTAAGCTCAGTCGAGAGTTTTAAGCCCAAAGGTTGGAACTTTAGCCAAAAATGGGTATTATGAGCAGAATTGAAACTCGGCAGCAATTCGGCGAGAATCAGCAAAATGAAATCCGCTAAACATGCTCAGGGGCACGCATGGAATAAGTTTAGAAAGAAAGATGAAGTCATTTGGATAGTTTTGCAAAAAGCTCAAAACTTAGAGCACAGAAAAGCATAGAGAAAAGCTATGGAAACGACGATCAGAGGTAAGGATTAGCGACTATACCTCGATACCTTTAAGTAGCAACTGTTGAATCAACGATCAAGCAAGAAATGAAGAAAAGCTCTCCTCCTCCCTCTTCTCTCCAAGCCGCGGATTGTGTGTGTGTGTTTGTGAGGTTTTTGTTTCAAGCTTCACATATTTATAGGGAATGAAATGGAAGATATTTATTAAGGATAGGATAAGTATGAATAGATATTTATCAAGATTAGATAAGTATGAACAGATATTTATTAAAGATTGGATAAGGTTGAATAGATATTTATCAGAGATTGGATAAGAATGAATAGATATTTTGTAAACCGGTACAGTTTTGTTTAGATATCGGAGGATTTAACTCATAGAGTTAAGATAAAAATATAAAAGCGATCCCGATTTCTTCCTACTGATTCCAACGTATTTTAGACACGATATTCACCCCGCTGAATCTTCTAGTTCTTCAAAGAAATATCAGTATGATTTTTGGTTTTCGAGGCTTGCTATATAGAGGATGGAAAAACGCGGGAAAATGAAAGTTTCGCGATTCCGATTTTTCCGGCTTCATTCTCCGTGAATTCTAAGATAGGTTTTTGGCGACATAAATCCAAAACTCAAAAGAGGTTTCCTGGTATTTTAGGTGACTAATGCAAAGTCGGTGTAAAACTATTTTACCCGATAAGTTACTTTTTGCATTGAATGTCGGAATAGAAAACTTCCTTCTGAAGAAAGATTGAAATCATCAAGAGAAATGGGTGTACGCGTGTGGAATCTTCATTTGATGTTCTGAATAGAAAAAGTCTTCATTGTCGGGTGATTCTAGGGTTTTGAAATACCAGGGTTTCGGTTTCGGCAAACTTCCGATGATTGGAATCGGACGTTCGTAGATCCTAGAGTTTCGCCTCGAAACGATTGTGATATATGGAAAAAGAGAAGTTCTAACATTTCTCTGAAGATTTTTGGAATAAATTCCTACAGTGTTCCAAGGGTGGAAGATTAGTCTTTTCCTGAACTTTCTCCTTCATAAATTTATTTCACTAAATAAACTCTTGTTCAGGTTTCTTTTCACAATACGTCAAACCTAATCGTAAATGGAAATCTCTCCCACTTATTCTAAGCTTAAAAACTTGGGTCTTACATTACTACCCTCCAAAAAGAAAGTTTCGTCCTCGAAACTTAGGGTTCAGTAAAAGCTTCGGATATTATTCCTTGATCTTTTCCTCTAATTCCCATATAGCACCGTCCGTGTCTTCGTTCCAAATAACTTTTACTAAAGCACTCTGCTTTCCCCCCGATTGTTTCACTCTTCTAGTCCCAATGTTGACCGACGGCGTCTCAACAGACATATCATCTTTCAGCTCTATGCTGTCCGGCTCGACCACTTGCTCCTTTGCTTTTGTTCGTCCAAAAGACAATGATAGTGAGACAACCAATCTGTAAGACCCGGATTTTCGGAACAAGTTAATTTCCGACTCACGCGTAGAATCAGTGTAAACGTGACAGGAGTTTGTTGTTTGAGAAAGATCAATGAAGAAGAAAGTTCAGGAATTGCTTGAGGTATGTTGCGTCGTCGCTGTAGGAATTAGTGCGAGTTGTCTGCACACCTGCCTTATGGCGAGCGTGTCCAGAATAGGCTATTTCGCTCTTAAAGCAACGTTTTGAGTGAGATTTCGAACTCTCGGAAAATTTAAAGATTCTCTTTATTTTTCCATCGACCAGCGTTTCATTTCGGAACTCTGGACTGTACGCACGATAGGTTTCACTTTTCGGATGTCCGCCGACGCTAATTTCTTTGCTTCGAAACCCTATTTTCGAGCAATGGATGAATACTTTTTCTATTCGGGACTTCTAACGAAGATTCCGTCCGCGTTGCCAGACTTGTTTCGACATTTCCAATCTTTCTTCTGTTGGAAGTTTTGTCGTCTGAGCATCACAGCAAAAAGTAGTTTTTCGGGGCAGATTAACCGACACCGCTTTTGAGTTTTTCGATATCGTTTTTCCCAAATCCTAGATATTTGTTTTGAGTTCTGGAATTCTGACGCCAGAATCTCTCTTATAATTTCTCGGTGATCGTGCTGCAAAAATCGGAATCGCGAAATTTTCATTTTCCCGCGATTTCACCCGCCTATAAATAGCGCGAAAAAGCAAAATCCTCTTCATTTTGCACCATTGAGGCCGCGGTTTGTAGAGAGAGAGGGAGAGGAGAGATTTTCGCGAAACCTTGACCAATCTTCGTGCAGTTCGTCCCTACTTCTAGGTATCAAGGTAACTAACACGATTCCTACCTCTGATTGTTGTTTCTGTTGCGTTTCTGAAGTCGTTTCTGTGCTCTAAGTTTTGAGCTTTTTCTAAAATTGTCCGATTTCTCTGATTTCTTGCTTGGGTTATGTTCCTTATGTTCCCCTGAGTCTAAAACCTCTGTCAGTAAACTCTGATTGCGATTCAGTTGTCCAGGATCTGAAAAATTGACTCAAAACTCTTTTTGTCTCACATTTCGAAACTTTATTGTCGAAAAGACTTAATCTGACTTCGTGCCTTTAGGATTTGTTGTCACGGATGTCATGAGGATCGTTGCTGTCAAATTTGTTTTCAGAACTGATAACTTTGAAGTTTTGAGCCTTTATTTTGGACCAAAATGCCCCTGCGTAGTCGTATTCCGGCCCGATTGTCCGAAAATTGTTCTGACAGTTTCTTTGCCTTAGTTTTACCCTAAAACTACCTTGTGAATTGATTTGATCAAAGAAAAAGAGTCGAAGCCCTTTTTCCTTTGAGGCCGTGGACTATTTCCTTTAGGGGGGAGTTTTTCGGTTTCGAAAACTTGTCTTTTCGTACCTGATTGTCCTATTCTGAAGCTTTAATGCTTTGTCTATCGTTTATGTATTGTATTGCGATCGAACTAATCGATTTTGTTTGGATTCTGCTTTGTTTTTCTCCGAGGTTCAGTTGAGGGAACTTTGGAAGACTCAGAGCAATTGTTTGAGGAGAACTTTGTTTGCGAAGCTGGAACAGCTCGAGGTTAGGGCAACTTGCTATATTTAGCTATGATTGCATGATAGGCGTCGATAAACTAGACCTATGCTTTATCTGATGTTGTATATGATGATGATTTCTTGTTATGATTGTTTCATAACTTATGATATTGATGATGTGTTGAATTGAGCGTTTTGACGCAACTTCGGAGTGGGGGTTCATTGATCTGGGGATCTTTGACATTTCGGGTTGGATGAACAACCCTAGGCAAGTTCAAATGTGGGGTTTGAGACTTAGCCATTTGTTGGGATTCGTTGGAATTCCTAGACTTTCCCCGGGAAATGTATTTTGGGTGGTTGACTTTTGGAAACTTAGAATGATAGAGCTTTCGGAAAATAAAGACTTGGGAAACTTAGACTTTGAGAAATAAACTCATAACTTGGCTAATTCGAATTGAAACAATTTTTATTAACGTTTAAGCATAGGAGAACTGAAGGGGAAAAATATTTACGAAAGGCGGGGAAAAGTCGACTTATGTTGTGGGTTTGGAGAGTTTGGAATTGGGGAAAGCCACTGAGGTGAGCTATGGTGATGATTGAAAGTCACCGAGTACTCTAGTACTCCTGGTAGTGTTGTTCGAGTCGTGTTGTATTAACCGGCACAGACTCTGGGTTTTGTTTGTGGGGTTTGTGGTGGGAGTTGTGTTGTATTGACCGACACTAACTCCGAGTCGTGTTGTATTGACCGACACTGACTCTGGTTTTGATAATCATATTGCACACGTGCATATACGCGATGAAGTGCCAAGCAGAGTACTTCGGTATAACAGGAAGTAACGATCAGCCATGCAGAGTTGAATCGGTCCTGACTATATCTGGCACAACAGGAGGTAACGATCATCCATGTAGAGTTGCATCGTGCCTGTTGATGTTCGGCATAGCAAGCAGAAATGGTCAAACCATGTAGAGTTTGTACCGTCTTGACTATAGCCAAAGGTGATAAGCGACGCCCGAGCAGAAATGGTTAAACACGAGGCCAGTGTTACGACCGTCTCGAGGTGCCCAGCCTATAAGTGGCAATACCGTTGGTTTGTCCCGTCGCCAAGCAGAGTGACGTCGTTGATTTGTTCCGTCGCCAAGCAGAGTGACGTTGTTGATTTGTTCCGTCGCCAAGCAGAGTGACGTTGTTGATTTGTTCCGTCGCCAAGCAGAGTGACGTTGTTGTTTTGTCCCGTCGCCAAGCAGAGTGACGTTATTCGGATTTGTGTCAGCATATTCTGCACTGGCACACAATGCATCTTATTATGATTGAATTGTGTAAGAGATTTGATAACATGCTATGTATAAACCTTAGGGTAAGCAGTGCATAACTTATATGTATATATACAACATATATATATACCCCTTTTATCGCATGTGGATTGTATATCTATTGTATTCTGTAAGTTGACCCTAGCGCCTTGGCTTTGTTTGTATGTTTGTGCTTGGGCGGTCGGCCTGCCGCCAGGCGTCCGTCAGCCGGTTCGTGATGATTCGTTGTGCGGGAAAGAGCCGGAGCGGAACGACTATTACTGAAGCTTTCGACGAGGACCCGGACTTCATGACTGATCGAGGGAGGGTCGATGATAGTAGTGTGGGTTATGGGTGGTTAGAGTCTTTTGAGTTGGTTGTTACTGTAATAGCTCTGATTCGTCATTCATATTTTGGGACAGGGTAGGTTCCCGACGCATGGCTTTTGTGTGGTTCTCTTACTGAGGGATCACAGTGAGACAGTCGGACCATAGGGGTCTTTCCTTAGGCCATTTTGAGGCCGACTTCCTCCTAGTGGTTTGTAATTATAATTTTCTCACTCACACATCTGGATCTGTAACTATTTGCCTACGGGCACACTACTTTGGAGTCACTGCGAGTGCGCGTGACGGGAGAGTGCAGCTGAGGTTGTACATGTGTATATATTTGTATATTGGTTAGTTAGTGTTGGGGTTATGTCTTTATTTCTCTATTGCTTGATTTAAAAGGAATCAAACGAAAAAAAAAATTACCTGTTTTCCGCGTAAAGTTTACTTTTGGTTACTAAAGTGACACCTGGAAATCGGGGTGTTACATTGTGGTCCTGTTTTCCGCGTAAAGTTTACTTTTGGTTACTAAAGTGACACCTGGAAATCGGGGTGTTACATTGTGGTATCAGAGCTTAGTCGAGTCTTTTGGGAGTCTTTGGGGAATAGGTCTTCTGTGCTAGGTTGTGTGACTCTGCAAAGAGTGAAAATTGATTGTCTGCAGAGCGATTTTCGCTCTAATTGCTTGCGTTACTACTCAATCGGATTGAGTGGTTTGTCTAGTGCTACCGTATGGTTAGTACTAATCGGACGTTTGATGAGACATAGGATGGTGGACCTTAACCGGATGGCGGAGGCAATAGCTACACTGATCGAGGCAATGATGAACCAGGCTGCGGAAGACGCTTACATGCGCGCTGAAGAGGCTGCACGTGAGCATCATCAACGACTGATGGCGACAGCAATGTATCAACAAAGAGGAATAAACCGAACAAGAGCTGGGGGACCAATAAGGTCAGGTTCCCAAGGCTATAACGGAAGGGAGAGTTACCGTCAGTGGGGACCGTATCAGCGTCCCGAGGGAAGGGATCTTATCTCAAGAGCGTACGAACCAACAACTGCTGATACTAGAGGGAAGCCAGTTGGTGACAAAGTTGTGATATGTTTTCGTTGCGGAAAGTTTGGGCATTTTGCTAACAAGTGCTCAGTGATTGGACGGAGATGCTTCAAGTGTAACCGAGAGGGGCATCTAGCTGTGAACTGCAAGACACTCCAGGGGGAAATGTCTGATAGTAAGATGAAAGGGAATGATGCTACCGAAGGGACAGGAAACAAGACTTCGGGAAGAGCAGTGACGTGTTACAGGTGCAGGGAAGTAGGGCACTATGCTAGTAAGTGCAAGATCAAGGGAAAACTATGCTTTAATTGCAACCAACCGGGACATTTCTCCAGAGATTGTAAGGCACTCAAGGGCGAATCATCAAGGAATGTTGGGAAAGGAAAACAACTTGCTACAGAGGAAAGGATTCATATCAAGGAAGGAGCAAGAGTTGAGGAGTCGAACGAGGAAGAACGTGGGAACGATGATAATATTTTAACTGTTCTCGTATTCTAGAATAACTTACTCTTTTCTCTTCGAAGCGAGTGTGACGCGCCTAACTTGTATTTACGACCTAGACTATGATCCTATGATTATTATCCCTAGTAGGACCTTATTCGAGGTTGCTCGTGATTTAACTATAGAAGTTACACGAGGTTGGGAATAGCACACTAAGTCTAGAAAGTAGTCTTCCACCGTTGCGTTTATGAGGAAGCTAGTAGTTGAAGAACGAATCTTAGGGAGATTCCTTATAGGTAGTATACGTGTTATGTTGAGGGTGTGTAGTTCCGTAGCGGGATCATTAAAGGATTTAGTATCAGGATATTTGTGACTACTGGAGGATAGGAACTCATTGACTGTTCCAGTGGGTTTTTCTAAATTTCCACCTTCGATGTATTAGGCCTGATCAACCTAATATTGAGGGGGTGATATTCGGAATCACAGCTGGTTATGGACTTTGATAGAAGGATGTGTAAGATGAATTTGAATTGATTGAGGATTAGTCGGATTTGGGAGGAAAGTTCGTGTTAAGCATTTGATTGTAAAAGATTAAGATTTAAATCTTTGGAAGTCGATGAGTGTCGTATAGACATTGATTGGTTAGTTCGTGTGATTACTCCAAGTAGAGGTAGACTAAGTCAAGAGGTTTAATGCCGGAAAAGTATTAAGTAGTTTCTCGGAAGTTATGAAGTCATAGGTTATGTGATTACTGAGTGGAATTGTTAGAGACTAAATAAGTTGAATGTAATCAGGTTTTAGATGATAGCTTGATGGTAGCGAGAGTGAGAAGAATTAACTCTGAACTAGATTGTTATAGTCGAGTTCGAGGAATAAGTTTTGCTAAGCGTTGGATTAATATGTGGAGACATTATAGTCTTAAGAGATGAATTTTCGCTTGAAAAGTGTTGAATTAATGATTAAGTTGGAGAAAGAAAGTTTTAGCATAAGTTGAATACTTGAGGTTGTTGATATGGATTCCAAAGAAATATGCTGAGATTACTAAGTGAGATATACTAAGTTGGATTGAAATCTTAGGGTTAAGATTGAATCTTGAGAGTCGAGAATCGCGTACGAGTAGGAGATCTTATGGTTGTAGGTGTGACAATAGGAGTTGAATCTTAGAAGATTGAAGACCTGAAGGTGAGTTTCGGGTTAAGACCATTGAGGTATATTATAAGAGAGATCTTGAAGTAAAGGAATTCTGGGTTGTGTGGAGTGTTAAGGTTGGTGATCGATTGATGTTGATTATGAGGTTACGGACATAATGACCATGTGACAAGATTTGAATGATGTTAGCATAATAAGTTGTGAATGTGAAAGCATGACGCCACTGGTCAGGTCGTTTGGGTAAGTGAAGGAGTTATAGTTTTTAAGAAACGGATATTCATTTAAGAAGTATTGAAGGATTAAAGGTCACTAGAGGACCAAACTTGGTGAAGGTTTAGGTTTTAAATCTATGAATGTCTGTCTAAGGTGTGTAAGACTCGAAGGTTGTCAGAATTTGATTGAGAGATTAAGAAGTTGATTGACGAGATGGTGATTGAGTCACAAAAAGGAAGGTGTTAGTATTAAGATGAATACCTGAGGTTGTTATATTTTGACGAGTTTCGTAGAGTATAAGAGTCAATGGGACTTTGTTATGGATTTTGATGATGCATATTACGGGTAACAAGTGAATTTTACTAAAGTTGAATGAGAATCCTAGGGCTAAGGTTGACCTAGTGAGCTGAGATTCATGTACACATAAGAGATTTAGTGGTGTTAGCGGCTACGATAACAGTTAAATCTCAGAATGTTGAAGGATCGGATGATAAAATGGCTAGTTAAGTCCCTCGATGTATAGTTATGATTTAATCTTCTAGAGGATAAGTCTCGATTTGTGCGAAGTGTTAGGGATTTCAGTAAGTGTAAATAGGTTTGAGTGAGGGAAGTTCTAAGGAAGAAGACGATAATAATGGATTGTTAGATATTAAGAAGAGGATTATCTTATAAGTTGTTGATAACTTGAT
This sequence comes from Lotus japonicus, assembly GCF_012489685.1. Lineage (NCBI taxonomy): Eukaryota > Viridiplantae > Streptophyta > Magnoliopsida > Fabales > Fabaceae > Lotus > Lotus japonicus. The sequence goes on from NC_080046.1 coordinate 27,755,002, forward strand.
GTTGAAGGGGATAAGATTAGTGAAGGACAAGAAATAAGGACATAAGTCGATTTTTAATTCGAATGGTGACTAAGTAGGAGATTGATTTCATTGTGCGAGTGATGATAGTTACGAAGTTGGATGTGACGTTAATGGACTATTAGATTCCAACGCAATATTTCGTCTAGGAGTTATCGAACGGACAAGTGGAGTTTTGGACTGTAGATGAAGATCACGAGGACGAGTTTATAGTATTTACCTTAAGATGACAGAGAGGCACCGAGTTTAAGAAGAATTTCGGACGACCGAAAGTAAAGAAGTAAGTGGCTAAGGTTGTGCGACTGCACGGAATGCCAACCGGTATCATTTCAAGCAGAGGTCCGACGCAAGTAATCGAGTCAGACGACATGAGGTTGAATGATGTTTTGTCTTTTGAGACGCCGATAGTTAACAGTGGGGATAGAAGAGTGAAACAGTTAAGGGGAAGGCAGATTTCTTAAGTAAAGATTTTGAGGAACAATGACACAAGCACTACTACATGGGAATTGGAAGATAAGATCAAGGAACTGTATTCCGAACTTTTCTCAGAACTCTGAGTTTCGAGGACGAAACTTTCTTTTTGGAGGGGAGTATTGTAAGACCCGGATTTTCGGAACAAGTTAATTTCCGACTCACGCGTAGAATCAGTGTAAACGTGACAGGAGTTTGTTGTTTGAGAAAGATCAATGAAGAAGAAAGTTCAGGAATTGCTTGAGGTATGTTGCGTCGTCGCTGTAGGAATTAGTGCGAGTTGTCTGCACACCTGCCTTATGGCGAGCGTGTCCAGAATAGGCTATTTCGCTCTTAAAGCAACGTTTTGAGTGAGATTTCGAACTCTCGGAAAATTTAAAGATTCTCTTTATTTTTCCATCGACCAGCGTTTCATTTCGGAACTCTGGACTGTACGCACGATAGGTTTCACTTTTCGGATGTCCGCCGACGCTAATTTCTTTGCTTCGAAACCCTATTTTCGAGCAATGGATGAATACTTTTTCTATTCGGGACTTCTAACGAAGATTCCGTCCGCGTTGCCAGACTTGTTTCGACATTTCCAATCTTTCTTCTGTTGGAAGTTTTGTCGTCTGAGCATCACAGCAAAAAGTAGTTTTTCGGGGCAGATTAACCGACACCGCTTTTGAGTTTTTCGATATCGTTTTTCCCAAATCCTAGATATTTGTTTTGAGTTCTGGAATTCTGACGCCAGAATCTCTCTTATAATTTCTCGGTGATCGTGCTGCAAAAATCGGAATCGCGAAATTTTCATTTTCCCGCGATTTCACCCGCCTATAAATAGCGCGAAAAAGCAAAATCCTCTTCATTTTGCACCATTGAGGCCGCGGTTTGTAGAGAGAGAGGGAGAGGAGAGATTTTCGCGAAACCTTGACCAATCTTCGTGCAGTTCGTCCCTACTTCTAGGTATCAAGGTAACTAACACGATTCCTACCTCTGATTGTTGTTTCTGTTGCGTTTCTGAAGTCGTTTCTGTGCTCTAAGTTTTGAGCTTTTTCTAAAATTGTCCGATTTCTCTGATTTCTTGCTTGGGTTATGTTCCTTATGTTCCCCTGAGTCTAAAACCTCTGTCAGTAAACTCTGATTGCGATTCAGTTGTCCAGGATCTGAAAAATTGACTCAAAACTCTTTTTGTCTCACATTTCGAAACTTTATTGTCGAAAAGACTTAATCTGACTTCGTGCCTTTAGGATTTGTTGTCACGGATGTCATGAGGATCGTTGCTGTCAAATTTGTTTTCAGAACTGATAACTTTGAAGTTTTGAGCCTTTATTTTGGACCAAAATGCCCCTGCGTAGTCGTATTCCGGCCCGATTGTCCGAAAATTGTTCTGACAGTTTCTTTGCCTTAGTTTTACCCTAAAACTACCTTGTGAATTGATTTGATCAAAGAAAAAGAGTCGAAGCCCTTTTTCCTTTGAGGCCGTGGACTATTTCCTTTAGGGGGGAGTTTTTCGGTTTCGAAAACTTGTCTTTTCGTACCTGATTGTCCTATTCTGAAGCTTTAATGCTTTGTCTATCGTTTATGTATTGTATTGCGATCGAACTAATCGATTTTGTTTGGATTCTGCTTTGTTTTTCTCCGAGGTTCAGTTGAGGGAACTTTGGAAGACTCAGAGCAATTGTTTGAGGAGAACTTTGTTTGCGAAGCTGGAACAGCTCGAGGTTAGGGCAACTTGCTATATTTAGCTATGATTGCATGATAGGCGTCGATAAACTAGACCTATGCTTTATCTGATGTTGTATATGATGATGATTTCTTGTTATGATTGTTTCATAACTTATGATATTGATGATGTGTTGAATTGAGCGTTTTGACGCAACTTCGGAGTGGGGGTTCATTGATCTGGGGATCTTTGACATTTCGGGTTGGATGAACAACCCTAGGCAAGTTCAAATGTGGGGTTTGAGACTTAGCCATTTGTTGGGATTCGTTGGAATTCCTAGACTTTCCCCGGGAAATGTATTTTGGGTGGTTGACTTTTGGAAACTTAGAATGATAGAGCTTTCGGAAAATAAAGACTTGGGAAACTTAGACTTTGAGAAATAAACTCATAATTTGGCTAATTCGAATTGAAACAATTTTTATTAACGTTTAAGCATAGGAGAACTGAAGGGGAAAAATATTTACGAAAGGCGGGGAAAAGTCGACTTATGTTGTGGGTTTGGAGAGTTTGGAATTGGGGAAAGCCACTGAGGTGAGCTATGGTGATGATTGAAAGTCACCGAGTACTCTAGTACTCCTGGTAGTGTTGTTCGAGTCGTGTTGTATTAACCGGCACAGACTCTGGGTTTTGTTTGTGGGGTTTGTGGTGGGAGTTGTGTTGTATTGACCGACACTAACTCCGAGTCGTGTTGTATTGACCGACACTGACTCTGGTTTTGATAATCATATTGCACACGTGCATATACGCGATGAAGTGCCAAGCAGAGTACTTCGGTATAACAGGAAGTAACGATCAGCCATGCAGAGTTGAATCGGTCCTGACTATATCTGGCACAACAGGAGGTAACGATCATCCATGTAGAGTTGCATCGTGCCTGTTGATGTTCGGCATAGCAAGCAGAAATGGTCAAACCATGTAGAGTTTGTACCGTCTTGACTATAGCCAAAGGTGATAAGCGACGCCCGAGCAGAAATGGTTAAACACGAGGCCAGTGTTACGACCGTCTCGAGGTGCCCAGCCTATAAGTGGCAATACCGTTGGTTTGTCCCGTCGCCAAGCAGAGTGACGTCGTTGATTTGTTCCGTCGCCAAGCAGAGTGACGTTGTTGATTTGTTCCGTCGCCAAGCAGAGTGACGTTGTTGATTTGTTCCGTCGCCAAGCAGAGTGACGTTGTTGTTTTGTCCCGTCGCCAAGCAGAGTGACGTTATTCGGATTTGTGTCAGCATATTCTGCACTGGCACACAATGCATCTTATTATGATTGAATTGTGTAAGAGATTTGATAACATGCTATGTATAAACCTTAGGGTAAGCAGTGCATAACTTATATGTATATATACAACATATATATATACCCCTTTTATCGCATGTGGATTGTATATCTATTGTATTCTGTAAGTTGACCCTAGCGCCTTGGCTTTGTTTGTATGTTTGTGCTTGGGCGGTCGGCCTGCCGCCAGGCGTCCGTCAGCCGGTTCGTGATGATTCGTTGTGCGGGAAAGAGCCGGAGCGGAACGACTATTACTGAAGCTTTCGACGAGGACCCGGACTTCATGACTGATCGAGGGAGGGTCGATGATAGTAGTGTGGGTTATGGGTGGTTAGAGTCTTTTGAGTTGGTTGTTACTGTAATAGCTCTGATTCGTCATTCATATTTTGGGACAGGGTAGGTTCCCGACGCATGGCTTTTGTGTGGTTCTCTTACTGAGGGATCACAGTGAGACAGTCGGACCATAGGGGTCTTTCCTTAGGCCATTTTGAGGCCGACTTCCTCCTAGTGGTTTGTAATTATAATTTTCTCACTCACACATCTGGATCTGTAACTATTTGCCTACGGGCACACTACTTTGGAGTCACTGCGAGTGCGCGTGACGGGAGAGTGCAGCTGAGGTTGTACATGTGTATATATTTGTATATTGGTTAGTTAGTGTTGGGGTTATGTCTTTATTTCTCTATTGCTTGATTTAAAAGGAATCAAACGAAAAAAAAAATTACCTGTTTTCCGCGTAAAGTTTACTTTTGGTTACTAAAGTGACACCTGGAAATCGGGGTGTTACATTGTGGTCCTGTTTTCCGCGTAAAGTTTACTTTTGGTTACTAAAGTGACACCTGGAAATCGGGGTGTTACACAATCCATTCCTAGGATAACATCTAGGTTCTGTTAAGTCAATCAAACAGTTAGTACTCATCATGAGATAGCATCTAACATGCTATACAATATGATTAAGCACTAACTTCAATCAATTCTAAGCGAAAAATCGCTTGCAGACAATCAATTTTTTACTCTTTGCAGAGTCACACAACCTAGCACAGAAGACCTATTCCCCAAAGACTTCCGAAAGACTCGACAAGCTCTGATACCACAATGTAACACCCCGATTTCGGTGGCGTCACTTTAGTAACCAAAAAGAAAGTTTAAGCGGAAAACGTGAATTATATTTTTTTTTTTTGATAATAGAACCAAAGACTGAAAGAAATAAACTCCCAACAAAAGATAACAGAACTAATGTATAATATAAATACAGCCCCCGCTGTAAGTAGCAAACCACGTCACGAGTAAACCTCCAGTGACGGAAAGTAGTTGAAAGTAACGCCCGTAGGCAAATGTAAAATCCAAAAGGAAGGTCAAGTGTTCGCAACACTATCCCTCAAAAATGAGAATAAGTTAGCCCAAACGGTCTGAAAGAATACCTCCTAAGTCCAACCAACTTTCTGTGATTCCCGTAAAGAAACCACACAAAAAGCTATAGGCGGGAAACTACCCTGTCCCCAAATAGAAAACATGACGGTCAGAGCTAAGACTCTACTCCTACACTAATCTTGTTTCGAGGAGCTCACACTAACACTCAATCCTACATGCTAACGTGATCGTCGTCCGAATCTGAAACCAGAACGACCAAGTCTATGTACACCATCCGTCCTCCTCTCGCTACCGCGATGCGCTCCTGTTCCAGCATCTCGAACCTAGTTCCCCCCGAAGGGTGAACCGTCGTGAATCAGTCCACCATGGACATCTGACAATGGGCGTTTGTCCGCCAAAGCACACACAGAAGACGCGAGGGTCAACTCCAAAGAATTACGTAAATAATAAATCCAATAGATACAGATAGATATAGCTACTTAGGCTTATAAGTTAGAGATAGCATCCTAGGGTTGTACAGTTCACAATGAATATAAAAGACGATAATAACAATTAACATGCATCAGATAAGATTAACAATTATCAATCACACACAGCAACTAAGTCAGTATGCATGTTGCATGAAATGCAAATGACGGTTAACCCAGTTAACCAAATGCATTCCGGAAACGGATGGACATCAACGGATCAGCCCTAACACCAGCCACGGTGGGACCATTTCGGCCCGCGTGCCTCTTACACCACACAAAGGTAGCCAGATCAGCAGTAAACCCGAAGGTCTGCCATTTCGGTCTGCTACAAGAGTCGTCTACAAACGCTCTTACACGGCATTCCGGGTCTTATGACCATTTTGGAAACCGACGAGGTCCAGAGTACGTCCTGTGTTAATACCTCATTAATGTTGCATGAATGCAGGATGATTAGTCAAACAACGTCTCCGAATCTCACTCGACACGTCGCCACGTGTTCTAGCTAAATTAATGTCTCTAAAAGCTTACCCTAAGGTAAAGTCGATTCTGCGACAAAAGACACACTTCACAACAACACATTATCTCGTGATGATCTCCAAATCATCCGACTCATCTCCATCCGATGGTCAAAACTGCTCAACGAGCAAAGAGTATCAACATACTCGGAAACTACCGATTTCCCGGACTTATCCCCAGGATAGCCCCACAACACAACTGCTCCCAGAGCACAAGAGTATCAACATACTCAAAAACTTACTAGTTTTCTCAGCTCTTGGACTCGACGACACTTCTCATTTTCAAAACTTAATGTTCAAGCCCTAAACTTTCGTCTGAGTCTTTTATCATTACATTAAGGGTTTTGAGGTTGTTTAATACATTATGGAGGTTCATTATGCAATTGTTTAAGTTTCGTCTCTAATCCTATTAGTTTCAAAGTTCTCATAATTCCAATGATTCCCTGGAGAAGGTCTCAAAACAAAAGGTCCATCATCACCCAAGTAATGGCCCGAGAAGTTCCCAGGTAAGCTGGCCGGGCACAATGCCTCATTAAAAGCCCTTCTTGCCTTAGACAGAACAACCCAAGTTCTTACGTGACTTCAAATGGGGTGTTTCCAATATCATTTTCAAACTCATTTTCCTTTGAGAAGGTCTTGATCCATAAAACAATAATAGGGTACGAACCTCGGTCCGTCCCATCAAACTTCCCAAAATCCCAAAATAAAATCGGCATGACATGCCCGTTATCCTCACTCTAAAGCATAACAGATATATGTGTAATAGCATAGTTAAGTTAGCACAATTCAACAATCATAGCTCATATATCAACACATCCTAAGTTAACCACATAACACTTAGCATATAAAGCAGATATCACACATCCTAAATTAACCATTTAGCACATAGCATGTAAGTCAATCTCAAAAACAATCAATAGATGAATACTCATCATTGTCAGCCGAAGCCTCAGAAAACATTTTCCAGTCAAACACAAACAAGTGCATAAACAATAAATCAAGTCGAATTCGTTGACACCTAAAGCATTAGCTAATAGTTCAGTGAGTAGCCCTCACCTGTAGATTCTCCAGGGTTCTCTTCAAACGCTCCTTCACAATCCTCTTTTCCTGCTCCCAGTGTTCCTCCAAACGAATCTTTGAGCAAACGAAGCGAAGGTCAATCAAAACAAGTCAATTCGGTCAATACAATACTAACTAGCGTTTAGACAAAGCTTAAGAAGCTTCAGAGTACAATATTTAAGCATGAATAGACGACAGAACCTCGTTCGCTAAAACGAGCATAACTCGAGCTACAGAACTCGGAATGGCACGAAACCAGTGCCAAAATTTCGACAATCGAAAGAGCTACACAATGGCTCAGGTCATAGAGACCCAAAAATTATTTTTGGACACGGTACCCTAAGCAATAGGTTTCGGCCACTATGAAAAATAGGGTTTCCGAACTTTTTCTTTGATCTAAATCGATTCCTAGGTATTCTTAGGCGATATCTAGGCCAAGGAAACTCTCAGAAAAATTATCGAATCGAAAACTGTCGCAGGGGTATTTTGGTCATTATTTTCAGCTCAGAATTTCAAAATCAGAGTTTCGAAAAACAAATTAGATGGGGTTGATACTAACGACGATTATGACGACTAATCTTACTAACGCTAAGCTCAGTCGAGAGTTTTAAGCCCAAAGGTTGGAACTTTAGCCAAAAATGGGTATTATGAGCAGAATTGAAACTCGGCAGCAATTCGGCGAGAATCAGCAAAATAAAATCCGCTAAACATGCTCAGGGGCACGCATGGAATAAGTTTAGAAAGAAAGATGAAGTCATTTGGATAGTTTTGCAAAAAGCTCAAAACTTAGAGCACAGAAAAGCATAGAGAAAAGCTATGGAAACGACGATCAGAGGTAAGGATTAGCGACTATACCTCGATACCTTCAAGTAGCAACTGTTGAATCAACGATCAAGCAAGAAATGAAGAAAAGCTCTCCTCCTCCCTCTTCTCTCCAAGCCGCGGATTGTGTGTGTGTGTTTGTGAGGTTTTTGTTTCAAGCTTCACATATTTATAGGGAATGAAATGGAAGATATTTATTAAGGATAGGATAAGTATGAATAGATATTTATCAAGATTGGATAAGTATGAACAGATATTTATTAAAGATTGGATAAGGTTGAATAGATATTTATCAGAGATTGGATAAGAATGAATAGATATTTTGTAAACCGGTACAGTTTTGTTTAGATATCGGAGGATTTAACTCATAGAGTTAAGATAAAAATATAAAAGCGATCCCGATTTCTTCCTACTGATTCCAACGTATTTTAGACACGATATTCACCCCGCTGAATCTTCTAGTTCTTCAAAGAAATATCAGTATGATTTTTGGTTTTCGAGGCTTGCTATATAGAGGATGGAAAAACGCGGGAAAATGAAAGTTTCGCGATTCCGATTTTTCCGGCTTCATTCTCCGTGAATTCTAAGATAGGTTTTTGGCGACATAAATCCAAAACTCAAAAGAGGTTTCCTGGTATTTTAGGTGACTAATGCAAAGTCGGTGTAAAACTATTTTACCCGATAAGTTACTTTTTGCATTGAATGTCGGAATAGAAAACTTCCTTCTGAAGATAGATTGAAATCATCAAGAGAAATGGGTGTACGCGTGTGGAATCTTCATTTGATGTTCTGAATAGAAAAAGTCTTCATTGTCGGGTGATTCTAGGGTTTTGAAATACCAGGGTTTCGGTTTCGGCAAACTTCCGATGATTGGAATCGGACGTTCGTAGATCCTAGAGTTTCGCCTCGAAACGATTGTGATATATGGAAAAAGAGAAGTTCTAACATTTCTCTGAAGATTTTTGGAATAAATTCCTACAGTGTTCCAAGGGTGGAAGATTAGTCTTTTCCTGAACTTTCTCCTTCATAAATTTATTTCACTAAATAAACTCTTGTTCAGGTTTCTCTTCACAATACGTCAAACCTAATCGTAAATGGAAATCTCTCCCACTTATTCTAAGCTTAAAAACTTGGGTCTTACATTACTACCCTCCAAAAAGAAAGTTTCGTCCTCGAAACTTAGGGTTCAGTAAAAGCTTCGGATATTATTCCTTGATCTTTTCCTCTAATTCCCATATAGCACCGTCCGTGTCTTCGTTCCAAATAACTTTTACTAAAGCACTCTGCTTTCCCCCCGATTGTTTCACTCTTCTAGTCCCAATGTTGACCGACGGCGTCTCAACAGACATATCATCTTTCAGCTCTATGCTGTCCGGCTCGACCACTTGCTCCTTTGCTTTTGTTCGTCCAAAAGACAATGATAGTGAGACAACCAATCCATTCCTAGGATAACATCTAGGTTCTGTTAAGTCAATCAAACAGTTAGTACTCATCATGAGATAGCATCTAACATGCTATACAATATGATTAAGCACTAACTTCAATCAATTCTAAGCGAAAAATCGCTTGCAGACAATCAATTTTTTACTCTTTGCAGAGTCACACAACCTAGCACAGAAGACCTATTCCCCAAAGACTCCCGAAAGACTCGACAAGCTCTGATACCACAATGTAACACCCCGATTTCGGTGGCGTCACTTTAGTAACCAAAAAGAAAGTTTAAGCGGAAAACGTGAATTATATTTTTTTTTTTTTGATAATAGAACCAAAGACTGAAAGAAATAAACTCCCAACAAAAGATAACAGAACTAATGTATAATATAAATACAGCCCCCGCTGTAAGTAGCAAACCACGTCACGAGTAAACCTCCAGTGACGGAAAGTAGTTGAAAGTAACGCCCGTAGGCAAATGTAAAATCCAAAAGGAAGGTCAAGTGTTCGCAACACTATCCCTCAAAAATGAGAATAAGTTAGCCCAAACGGTCTGAAAGAATACCTCCTAAGTCCAACCAACTTTCTGTGATTCCCGTAAAGAAACCACACAAAAAGCTATAGGCGGGAAACTACCCTGTCCCCAAATAGAAAACATGACGGTCAGAGCTAAGACTCTACTCCTACACTAATCTTGTTTCGAGGAGCTCACACTAACACTCAATCCTACATGCTAACGTGATCGTCGTCCGAATCTGAAACCAGAACGACCAAGTCTATGTACACCATCCGTCCTCCTCTCGCTACCGCGATGCGCTCCTGTTCCAGCATCTCGAACCTAGTTCCCCCCGAAGGGTGAACCGTCGTGAATCAGTCCACCATGGACATCTGACAATGGGCGTTTGTCCGCCAAAGCACACACAGAAGACGCGAGGGTCAACTCCAAAGAATTACGTAAATAATAAATCCAATAGATACAGATAGATATAGCTACTTAGGCTTATAAGTTAGAGATAGCATCCTAGGGTTGTACAGTTCACAATGAATATAAAAGACGATAATAACAATTAACATGCATCAGATAAGATTAACAATTATCAATCACACACAGCAACTAAGTCAGTATGCATGTTGCATGAAATGCAAATGACGGTTAACCCAGTTAACCAAATGCATTCCGGAAACGGATGGACATCAACGGATCAGCCCTAACACCAGCCACGGTGGGACCATTTCGGCCCGCGTGCCTCTTACACCACACAAAGGTAGCCAGATCAGCAGTAAACCCGAAGGTCTGCCATTTCGGTCTGCTACAAGAGTCGTCTACAAACGCTCTTACACGGCATTCCGGGTCTTATGACCATTTTGGAAACCGACGAGGTCCAGAGTACGTCCTGTGTTAATACCTCATTAATGTTGCATGAATGCAGGATGATTAGTCAAACAACGTCTCCGAATCTCACTCGACACGTCGCCACGTGTTCTAGCTAAATTAATGTCTCTAAAAGCTTACCCTAAGGTAAAGTCGATTCTGCGACAAAAGACACACTTCACAACAACACATTATCTCGTGATGATCTCCAAATCATCCGACTCATCTCCATCCGATGGTCAAAACTGCTCAACGAGCAAAGAGTATCAACATACTCGGAAACTACCGATTTCCCGGACTTATCCCCAGGATAGCCCCACAACACAACTGCTCCCAGAGCACAAGAGTATCAACATACTCAAAAACTTACTAGTTTTCTCAGCTCTTGGACTCGACGACACTTCTCATTTTCAAAACTTAATGTTCAAGCCCTAAACTTTCGTCTGAGTCTTTTATCATTACATTAAGGGTTTTGAGGTTGTTTAATACATTATGGAGGTTCATTATGCAATTGTTTAAGTTTCTTCTCTAATCCTATTAGTTTCAAAGTTCTCATAATTCCAATGATTCCCTGGAGAAGGTCTCAAAACAAAAGGTCCATCATCACCCAAGTAATGGCCCGAGAAGTTCCCAGGTAAGCTGGCCGGGCACAATGCCTCATTAAAAGCCCTTCTTGCCTTAGACAGAACAACCCAAGTTCTTACGTGACTTCAAATGGGGTGTTTCCAATATCATTTTCAAACTCATTTTCCTTTGAGAAGGTCTTGATCCATAAAACAATAATAGGGTACGAACCTCGGTCCGTCCCATCAAACTTCCCAAAATCCCAAAATAAAATCGGCATGACATGCCCGTTATCCTCACTCTAAAGCATAACAGATATATGTGTAATAGCATAGTTAAGTTAGCACAATTCAACAATCATAGCTCATATATCAACACATCCTAAGTTAACCACATAACACTTAGCATATAGAGCAGATATCACACATCCTAAATTAACCATTTAGCACATAGCATGTAAGTCAATCTCAAAAACAATCAATAGACGAATACTCATCATTGTCAGCCGAAGCCTCAGAAAACATTTTCCAGTCAAACACAAACAAGTGCATAAACAATAAATCAAGTCGAATTCGTCGACACCTAAAGCATTAGCTAATAGTTCAGTGAGTAGCCCTCACCTGTAGATTCTCCAGGGTTCTCTTCAAACGCTCCTTCACAATCCTCTTTTCCTGCTCCAAGTGTTCCTCCAAACGAATCTTTGAGCAAATGAAGCGAAGGTCAATCAAAACAAGTCAATTCGGTCAATACAATACTAACTAGCGTTTAGACAAAGCTTAAGAAGCTTCAGAGTACAATATTTAAGCATGAATAGACGACAGAACCTCGTTCGCTAAAACGAGCATAACTCGAGCTACAGAACTCGGAATGGCACGAAACCAGCGCCAAAATTTCGACAATCGAAAGAGCTACACAATGGCTCAGGTCATAGAGACCCAAAAATTATTTTTGGACACGGTACCCTAAGCAATAGGTTTCGGCCACTATGAAAAATAGGGTTTCCGAACTTTTTCTTTGATCTAAATCGATTCCTAGGTATTCTTAGGCGATATCTAGGCCAAGGAAACTCTCAGAAAAATTATCGAATCGAAAACTGTCGCAGGGGTATTTTGGTCATTATTTTCAGCTCAGAATTTCAAAATCAGAGTTTCGAAAAACAAATTAGATGGGGTTGATACTAACGACGATTATGACGACTAATCTTACTAACGCTAAGCTCAGTCGAGAGTTTTAAGCCCAAAGGTTGGAACTTTAGCCAAAAATGGGTATTATGAGCAGAATTGAAACTCGGCAGCAATTCGGCGAGAATCAGCAAAATGAAATCCGCTAAACATGCTCAGGGGCACGCATGGAATAAGTTTAGAAAGAAAGATGAAGTCATTTGGATAGTTTTGCAAAAAGCTCAAAACTTAGAGCACAGAAAAGCATAGAGAAAAGCTATGGAAACGACGATCAGAGGTAAGGATTAGCGACTATACCTCGATACCTTCAAGTAGCAACTGTTGAATCAACGATCAAGCAAGAAATGAAGAAAAGCTCTCCTCCTCCCTCTTCTCTCCAAGCCGCGGATTGTGTGTGTGTGTTTGTGAGGTTTTTGTTTCAAGCTTCACATATTTATAGGGAATGAAATGGAAGATATTTATTAAGGATAGGATAAGTATGAATAGATATTTATCAAGATTGGATAAGTATGAACAGATATTTATTAAAGATTGGATAAGGTTGAATAGATATTTATCAGAGATTGGATAAGAATGAATAGATATTTTGTAAACCGGTACAGTTTTGTTTAGATATCGGAGGATTTAACTCATAGAGTTAAGATAAAAATATAAAAGCGATCCCGATTTCTTCCTACTGATTCCAACGTATTTTAGACACGATATTCACCCCGCTGAATCTTCTAGTTCTTCAAAGAAATATCAGTATGATTTTTGGTTTTCGAGGCTTGCTATATAGAGGATGGAAAAACGCGGGAAAATGAAAGTTTCGCGATTCCGATTTTTCCGGCTTCATTCTCCGTGAATTCTAAGATAGGTTTTTGGCGACATAAATCCAAAACTCAAAAGAGGTTTCCTGGTATTTTAGGTGACTAATGCAAAGTCGGTGTAAAACTATTTTACCCGATAAGTTACTTTTTGCATTGAATGTCGGAATAGAAAACTTCCTTCTGAAGAAAGATTGAAATCATCAAGAGAAATGGGTGTACGCGTGTGGAATCTTCATTTGATGTTCTGAATAGAAAAAGTCTTCATTGTCGGGTGATTCTAGGGTTTTGAAATACCAGGGTTTCGGTTTCGGCAAACTTCCGATGATTGGAATCGGACGTTCGTAGATCCTAGAGTTTCGCCTCGAAACGATTGTGATATATGGAAAAAGAGAAGTTCTAACATTTCTCTGAAGATTTTTGGAATAAATTCCTACAGTGTTCCAAGGGTGGAAGATTAGTCTTTTCCTGAACTTTCTCCTTCATAAATTTATTTCACTAAATAAACTCTTGTTCAGGTTTCTCTTCACAATACGTCAAACCTAATCGTAAATGGAAATCTCTCCCACTTATTCTAAGCTTAAAAACTTGGGTCTTACACCAAGCTTCATTCTTCCATTCTTTTCAGATCAAGAAATCAAGGTAAGGGCTGATCTCTAGGACATGGGTAGAGTTTAGGGATTTCTATGTGAAAAGCTATGATTTCATGTGTACAAAAATGCGGTTTTGATGGATTTTTCTTTAACTTTTGATGTACTGTTGGTTGCTGATTGCTACTGGAAATTTTACTATATTTGTGAAGCTTGGGTGATGCCATGATCAGTAGGTTAATGTTTGGTAAATGACCCTAGGTCTTGTGTATGGAAACCATGAGTTTATGCCAAATTTGCCTAGATTTTCACATGATTTTAACATGTAATTGTGACATGATCAATTCTGGATTTTTGGAGAGTATATGCTTATTGTTGTTGGCTGGACATTGACTTGTGAAGTTGAGATGGAAGGAAGGAAGAGTTTTAGAAAACCTTGGACCCTTTAGGGTTCGGCTAAGCCACTTTTGTGGTTGTTGGCAAGTTTTCTTCCTTCCGATTCATGCTAAACTTATGTCATGCATATCAATACTTAGATCATGGCAACTCCACCAATCAATGCTAAACTTATGTCATGCATATCAATACTTAGATCATGGCAACTCCACCGCCGACGCCGACACATAAAAACCCAGAATAACACTGTCGAAGGTTGTCTTTAAGAGTCCATATCTGCCATGTAATTTCTTCTCTATATCTTCTTCTCTCTCTCCCCTAAACCTTGCCCACCCTAACTCCATTATCGTTCTTCAAAAGAGAAGAATAACCAAGTACCACATAATGGTTGGAATCTGATTGTCGTTCTTAAAATGCCCAACTCCAATGTCATTCTTATAAAACTTAAAAGCTTGACTTTTTAATGTGGAGTTGTAATTTAATGTTTGGAATCAGATTGTTTTGGTTCTTATTGGAAGAAAATCAAATAAAGTTCAGATTTGGGCATTTGTTGAAGACTAATTAATGTCTGTTTTTGGGGCACACTAATAGTGGGAAACTGAGCATTGAGCATGAACAACTACAAGAATAACAATAGCATCTAATTCCCAGATCTGAAAGTTTTGATGTCAATGGAAGATATCTGGTTTTGATGTGTAGGGATTGACACAAGAATATTCAGAGGAGTGGTAGAGAAGATGAGGATATTATTGTCCTAAAAATGTATAAATTCAGGGCATTACTGTCATCACAATAAAAAATTCAAGTGTACTATAACTGACCCACCGAAGACGTTGTCGGAAGAGAGTCTGGAGAGGGATGAGCTGAGCAACAGGCTCTGCAACATAGAGTACATACTCGATCGTCTGGAGAAGGAAAGAGTAGAGCAGCGCCAAGAGTGTAGGAGAATGAGGAAGGATCCTCCATTCTAGAGTAATGCAAATGAGTGATGATGTAATTTGTAATGTTGGGTTATATATATATAAAAACAAATTTCAGATATATGTTGGGTTAAATGCAAGAAGAAACACGAAATAAATAACTAAAAGTTTATCAAACAAGGAAGAAAACGAGAGAGATCCTAAAGCTAAGGTTTTGCAGTGCGACGAAGGAGCTCTTGAATAGCTTCATTCATGCTGAACAAGAGAGTCTCATGAGAATTAAGACGTTGTTCCAAAATATCAAGTCGGGAAGATCTTGGCTGAGTAGAACTGGATGGAACATCCTGAAGATTGTCTTGAGCAGAGTGAGGAGCTTGAGTTGAGTGTGAAGAAGCACTTGTGAAAGGCACTGGTGCAAGAACTTGACCTCTGAGAGCATCAGCTTCAGCCTGTAGTCTCTCAGCTTCTTTTAGAGCTTCTAACCTTGCATTCTCAATTCGTTCAGCTTCTAGACGTGCAGCCACATCTTCTTGTTCTTTCTTCTTTCTAGCTTCCTCAATAGCATCAAGTAACTCAACCCTTAGTTGTTGTTCATGCATAGCCACTCTTCTGTTGAAACGCTGCCTAGCAGCTTCAATCCTCTGATCCCTTTCAGCTGTGAGATGACTCATCAAGATAGGAACTTGAGCAATCATCCAATCACACAAATGATCCCATTCTTCAGCAACAGAGTCAGGGTTCTCATGAAGGTCAGTGTGACCTTGCACATTGCGAACCATTAATGATGCTTCATAATTAAACACACTGATGCACTCAAGAAGGGAGTTGGGTTTGAGATATGTATAGGGAACAATGGAGAGATTTGTTTCAGGAGAAGTGGGGTGATTACTGTTATTTGCTTCAGAAGTACCTTGAGGAGAACCAACATCTAGAGTTTGGACATTTGAGGTGTTGATCTCAAGGTTAGGCTGAGAGGTCTCAACCTCAGGGTTTGGAGATCTAACCGAGGAATGGTTTGAGACCGGTTTTTCTGGTTGGAAAAGTTCTGGTTGTGAAGGAAGTGCTGGGTGTACAGGAGGAGATAAGGGAGATGCTGCATTCAAAGGGACTACTGGAATGGGATGATCTGGATCAACTAGACGTTCTGGTCTAGGTCTAGGATATTTCCTTGGACTAGGAATGGTCTGATAGTACTCAGGGATAGCAGACTCTTTCTGTTTCGCAATTTGATCAAATTGGCGAATGGATTCAGAGTTATTTGAGGGTAAGGAGTCGGCAACATTTATGGGAAAGGATACAGAGGGACAAGGAGCAGTATTGTCTGTATCAGTTGTTCTGCGAGCAGGATGATCTGATGCTCTGAGGACAGAGTGATCAGAGGTTCTGGGTTCATGGGGAGACTGGTCAGAAATAATGGGTTTAGAGGCTTGTGGATTATATTGAATGGTTATAGGTGAGGTAGGTTCAGAGGGTTTGGGAGTCTGAAGCATATTCCAAAGAGGTGCTTCTTCATCAGAGGGTTGAAAGAATGAAGATCTAGGTGAGGTAGTTGGAGAGGTGTTTTGGTCAGCTGGTTGAGACTCTTGAATGGGAGAGAGTGGGGTAGCAGTGCGATTAAGAAGGGCAGAAATTGGTAGTGCATCAAATGAGCTTAAATCATCATCATTAAAGGAAACAACAAACTTACTTGATGATTTCACTGCAGACCGAGTAACCCTGGCAGGAGCCTCAGTTCTGGTTACCTCAACAGCTGGTTCCTCACGAGTTGGCTTCACCACAATTCTCACTTGCTTCTTCGCCTTCTTTGGTGGAGGAGCATCATCATCATCACCACTATAATTATTCTTCTCTTCTTCTTCTTCTTGGGAGGAGAATCAAATTCTTGAGCTGGTGGCAGGGTTCTGAAAAACTCATCCACATCTATTTCATAACCTTGTTCCCTCAGATCAGCTGAAGGTATGAAAAACGACTAGAAGGGGGGGGGGTTGAATAGCGTTTTCAATATAAAAACTTTCCCCTTAAGATTTAAAGTAAATCTTTTCGGTTTCTCTAAGATAGATGGTGCAGCGGATAAAGATAGAGAGAAGAGAGAAGCACACAAGTATTTTATCCTGGTTCACTTGATAAATCCCTCAAGCTAATCCAGTCCACCCGTTAAGGTGATTTCTTCCTTCTTAGAATGAAGGCAATCCACTAATCAGATAATTGTTACAACTGCACTTGAAACCTACAAGTGACTAACAATACACTGACTTAGCTCACACTAAGATTCACTCTCTTAGTCTTCTCTAGGATCCGATCAACCTTGATCTCCTAAAGGAATCACCACTAAGATTCACTCTCTTAGTCTTCTTAAGGATACTGACCTACCCGGTCCCTTAAGGAAAATCAAACAACTGTTTGAGGTTGGTGTTTACAAAGGTTTGCTTCTAAATAAGCTGAGTGTAAACTAAATAAGAACAGATGAAGAAAGTAGAGGCTTGAATCTTTTCTTGTATTGCAGCTCTTTTTTTTTCTCTCACTCTTAGTCTTTCTTCTTTTCTTCAGCCTTTTATAGTCCAAGGTGCAAAGGATATTTCTGTTGAGAGAATATGACCGTTGGAGGGCATTTCTGGAACTTCCAGAACCTGCTGTGGCTGAACCTTGGTAGGAAGGCTTTTCAGAATAGTACACTGTTCTTGTACTTCTCGATAGAGACCTTTGCCTTTAACCATTGACTTCTGATCAGAGTTATGCTTCGTGTTGGAACTTGTGAAGCTTGGTGATCAGAGTCAGAGGGATGCTTGGATCCTCTGACCTTCGTAACTTCTGCTTCTGGACCTTCAGAGCTTCTGAACCTTCAGAGCCTCTGGTCCCTCAGAGCTTCTGGTCTTCAGATCTTCTGATCCTCAGATCTTCTGATCCTCTGATCCTCAGATCCTCTGTTCTTCAGATCTTCTGATCCTCTGATCTTCTGATCTTCTGATCTTCAGATCCTCTGATCTTCAGATCTTCAGAACTTCTGACGAATATATCTTCTGGTGTCAGAATCAGAACCTGTTTGTCAAAACACTCAAGACAAACATTAGAGTATCATAGTTGTTCATCCACAAATAAATACTTGTTATCATCAAAACATAGAGTTGTACCACATGACCAAATCTTGATCTTACAATCTCCCCCTTTTTGATGATGACAAAACCATGTATTTTGATGAACAACTCTAAACAAATAAACTGAATACACTCAGAGTATAAGGTATCAGAGTTAAAACTTATCCTGATGTGTATAGTTTATCTTGCTCCTTCTGAATCCAAGACTCGTGCTTGATTCTGAGCTAAGCTCCCCCTGAATCTAATACTTAATATCAATGTTAGTAATATCTAGATTCTGAGCTAAATAATATAGGAGTTGAGTTGTCAAGATACTATAAGTTCTCCCCCTTTTTGTCATAAGCAAAAAGAATGAAGGTGGAAAAAAATAGTAAGAGCATAAGACGAGATACTCCCCCTCAGAAGGAATACCAAGGGATACTTGGCTTCTGATTAGCATATCTTCTGATGAGAGCAGAAGTGTGGTTCTGGTGACATCTCCGTTCTGGACAAAATTTCATCTTCAGATACTTCAGAATGAGAAGCTAGGAACCTACTCTTCTTCTGATGACGCAAGTCAGAAGTTGTAGTAGCATCTTCTGATGTTGTTGCTTCTGGTTTGACAAGTTCTGAGTCTTTGTTTCTATCTGAAACAGTCATGCTCATCTCTACAAGCTTTTTCAGCTAGCTTTGACTTGACCAAATCTTACTCTACTGATGCCTCCAAGATCAACTTCACCATCAGGTTCAAGTTTTGGATCTTGGGACATATGCCTTTCTCCCGTCATGTGTTGCCTGCATCCACTGTCCAGGTTCCATGGTTGGAGTTTCGATGGACCTACTGAAGATATCTGCAACATATATAATCTTATCCCTAGGTACCCACTTTCTGGGTCCTTTCTTGTTAGTTAGCCCAGAAGTTCTGACAACTTTGGGTCTTTCAACAGGATAATATAAAGGAATTTGAGCATGATATTTTGACATTGGGAAAGTTCCTTTCTTAAGAGATGATGGAGCAACTTCAGAAGGTACAGGGTCAGGCAATATGGTACCAGAGGGAACAAAGCATTCATACAAAGATTTAGCTTTAGGCACAGAGGGCTCATTTCTAATTGGTTTAGAATACCCAATGCCACGCATTCCATTTCTGCTCACGCCATAGATCAATGAAGCCATCAAGCTTCTATCTACGCTTTTAGCCAGGAATCTTTGAAAAGATTTTTCATACTTAGATTCATGCTTACTATCAGAGGCATCGCAGGCAATAACTTCTTCTAACTTAGCAATTTGATTCTTAAGCACAGAGTTAGAATTAACTAAAGCATGGTTATCATTTTTCAAATCAGATATGATTTTCTCATGTTCAACAGAAGTTTCAGAGGCAGCAGAGAAATTCTTTTTCAACCTTTTATGCTTAGTCAAGAGAGAGTTATATTTATCCATAATTTCAGACAAAGCATCTTTAAGTTCAGAAGTTGAGAAAGAATCAAATACCTCATTTTCATTGTCAGAGTCTGGATCTCCTTCTGATTCTGAGTCAGAGTCAACAGCTTCCTTTGACTCTGCTCCTTTGTCTTTGACAATAGCCATGAGTCCTTGGACTTCACCATCAGAGTCAACATCCTCTGATTCTGATTCATCAAAAGTCACCATCAGACTTTTCTTTGGTTTGAAATGCTTCTTTGACTTTTCGTCCTTTGATGAACCTTTGTATTTGCTCTGCCTGTGCTTCCAGATGCAGTTGAGCTTTCTGGATATAAGAGTCAGCTCATCTTCATCAGAATCTTCTGATGCTTCTTCAGATTCCTCTTCTTCAGCTTGAAGAGCTTTTGACTTCTCAGATTTAGCCTTCTCAGAGCGCTTCAGCTCATGACATTTCAGTATGCTGATGAGTTCTTCTAAACTCATATGCTCAACATCTCTTGTAAGCTCTATTGAAGTCACTAAAGGCATCCAGCTTTCAGGAAGACTTCTGATGACCCTTATGACATGATCTTTTGTAGTGTAGCTTTTGTTGAGAGGTCTTATTCCAGCTACGAGCAACTGAAATCTGGAAAACATATCCTCAATGGATTCGTCAGGTTCCATTTGGAAGGATTCATATTTCTGGATCAAAGACAGTGCCTTTGATTCTTTCACTTTCTTGTTTCCTTCATGAGACATCTTCAAGGATTCAAAGATGCCCTTGGCGGAATCACGATCAGTAATTTTCTCATATTCTTCATATGAAATGGCACTTTGCAGAATAGCTCTTGATCGGTGATGATCTCTGAACTCCTTCTTTTGATCTTCACTCATCTTCTCCCTTGGGATCTTTACACCATGTACATCAACAGGAGGGGTGTAGCCATCAACAACAAAATCCCAAAGATCAGGATCAAAGCCAAGAAAGAAGCTTTCGATTCTGTCTTTCCAGAAATCAAATCTCTGACCATCAAAGACAGGTGGTCTTGCACTGTATTGATATTTGCTTGTAGTAGTGGTGGAATCCATGAGTTTTTCACACTGGCCCGGATCTACTGAACACTGTTAAGTGTGGTAATCAGAACTTGCGCTCTGATACCAATTGAAGGTATGAAAAACGACTAGAAGGGGGGGGGGTTGAATAGCGTTTTCAATATAAAAACTTTCCCCTTAAGATTTAAAGTAAATCTTTTCGGTTTCTCTAAGATAGATGGTGCAGCGGATAAAGATAGAGAGAAGAGAGAAGCACACAAGTATTTTATCCTGGTTCACTTGATAAATCCCTCAAGCTAATCCAGTCCACCCGTTAAGGTGATTTCTTCCTTCTTAGAATGAAGGCAATCCACTAATCAGATAATTGTTACAACTGCACTTGAAACCTACAAGTGACTAACAATACACTGACTTAGCTCACACTAAGATTCACTCTCTTAGTCTTCTCTAGGATCCGATCAACCTTGATCTCCTAAAGGAATCACCACTAAGATTCACTCTCTTAGTCTTCTTAAGGATACTGACCTACCCGGTCCCTTAAGGAAAATCAAACAACTGTTTGAGGTTGGTGTTTACAAAGGTTTGCTTCTAAATAAGCTGAGTGTAAACTAAATAAGAACAGATGAAGAAAGTAGAGGCTTGAATCTTTTCTTGTATTGCAGCTCTTTTTTTTTCTCTCACTCTTAGTCTTTCTTCTTTTCTTCAGCCTTTTATAGTCCAAGGTGCAAAGGATATTTCTGTTGAGAGAATATGACCGTTGGAGGGCATTTCTGGAACTTCCAGAACCTACTGTGGCTGAACCTTGGTAGGAAGGCTTTTCAGAATAGTACACTGTTCTTGTACTTCTCGATAGAGACCTTTGCCTTTAACCATTGACTTCTGATCAGAGTTATGCTTCGTGTTGGAACTTGTGAAGCTTGGTGATCAGAGTCAGAGGGATGCTTGGATCCTCTGACCTTCGTAACTTCTGCTTCTGGACCTTCAGAGCTTCTGAACCTTCAGAGCCTCTGGTCCCTCAGAGCTTCTGGTCTTCAGATCTTCTGATCCTCAGATCTTCTGATCCTCTGATCCTCAGATCCTCTGTTCTTCAGATCTTCTGATCCTCTGATCTTCTGATCTTCTGATCTTCAGATCCTCTGATCTTCAGATCTTCAGAACTTCTGACGAATATATCTTCTGGTGTCAGAATCAGAACCTGTTTGTCAAAACACTCAAGACAAACATTAGAGTATCATAGTTGTTCATCCACAAATAAATACTTGTTATCATCAAAACATAGAGTTGTACCACATGACCAAATCTTGATCTTACATCAGCTAGGTAGTGTGTAAGACCTGGATTTTCAGAACAAGTTAAGTTTCCGACTCACACGTAGAATCAGTGTAAGCGTGACAGGAGTTTGACATTTGAGAACGATTAATGAAGAAGAAAGTTCAGGAATTGCTTGAGGAATGTTGCGTAGTTGTTTTCGGAGTTAGTGCGAGTCGTCTGCACACCTGCCTTATGGCGAGCGTGTCCAGAATAGGCTATTTCGCTCTTAAAGCAACGTTTTGAGTGAGATTTCGAACTCTCGGAAAATTTAAAGATTCTCTTTATTTTTCCATCGACCAGCGTTTCATTTCGGAACTCTGGACTGTACGCACGATAGGTTTCACTTTTCGGATGTCCGCCGACGCTAATTTCTTTGCTTCGAAACCCTATTTTCGAGCAATGGGTGAAGACTTTTTCTATTCGGGACTTCAAACGAAGATTCCGTCCGCGTTGCCAGATTTGTTTCGACGTTTCCAATCTTTCTTCAGAAGGAAGTTTTGTCGTCCGACGATCACAGCAAAAAGTAGTTTTTCGGGACAGATTTAACTTACACCGCTTTTGAGATTTTCGATATCGTTTTTCCCATATCATAGATATTTGTTTTGAGTTCTGGATTTCTGACGCCAGAATCTCTCTTAGAATTCCTTGGTGAACGTGCTGCAAAAATCGGAATCGCGAAATTTTCATTTTCCCGGGATTTCGCCCGCCTATAAATAGGCGAAAAAGCAAAATATCTTTCATTTTCCTCCATTAGTGGCCCAAATTCGTGGAGAGCAAGGGGGGAGGAGATTTTCGCGAAAACTTGACCAATCTTCGTGCAGTTCGTCCCTACTTCTAGGTATCGAGGTAACTAACACGATTCCTACCTCTGATTGTTGTTTCTGTTGCGTTTCTGAAGTCGTTTCTGTGCTCACAGTTTTGAGCTTTTTCTAAAATTGTCCGTTTTCTTCGATTTCTTGCTTGGGTTATGTTCTCAAGGTTCCCATGAGCCTAAAACCTCTGTCAGTAAACGCTGATTGTGATCCAGTTGTCCAGGATCTGAAAAACTGTTTCAAAACCCTTTTTGTCTCACATTTCGAAACTTTATTGTCAAAAAGACTTAATCTGACTTCGTGCCTTTAGGATTTGTTGTCACGGATGTCATGAGGATCATTGCTGTCAAATTTGTTTTCAGAACTGATAACTTTGAAGTTTTGAGCCTTTATTTTGTACCAAAATGCCCCTGGATAGTCGTATTTCGGCCCGATTGTCCGAAAATTGTTCTGACAGTTTCTTTGCCTTAGTTTTACCCTAAAACTACCTTGTAAACTGATTTGATCGAAGAAAAAGAGCCGAAGCTCTTTTCTCCTTATGGCCGTGGGCTATTTCCTAAGTGGGGGGAGTTTTTCGTTTTCGAAAACTTGTCTTTTCGTACCTGATTGTCCTATTCTGAAGCTTTAATGCTTTGTCTATCGTTTATGTATTGTTTTGCGATCGAACTAATCGATTTTGTTTGGATTCTGCTTTGTTTTTCTCCGAGGTTCAGTTGAGGGAACTTTGGAAGACTCAGAGCAATTGTTTGAGGAGAACTTTGTTTGCGAAGCTGGAACAGCTCGAGGTTAGGGCAACTTACTATATATTAGCTATGAATGCATGATAGGCGTCGATCAATTCGACTTATGCTTTACTTTGATGTTGATTATGTTGATGAACTGATGTTGTGATGTTGTGCTTTACTTCGATCAATTCGACTTATGCTTTACTTCGATCAATTCGACTTATGCTTTACTTTGATGTGGATTGTGCGTTTTGACGCGACTTCGGAGTGGAGATTCATTGATCTGGTGATCTTTGATGTTTCGGGTTGGATGAGCAACCCTAGGAAAGTTCAAACGAGGGGTTTGGGACTTAGCCATTTGTTGGGATTCGTTGGTTTACTTAGACTTTCCCCGGGAAACTTCTTTTGGGTGGTTGGTTTTCGGAAAACCTAGAATGAATAGAATTTTGTAAACTAAAGACTTGGGAAACCTAGATTTTGAGAAATAAACTCATAACCTGACTAATCTGAATTGAAATCATTTTTATTAATGTTTAAGTATAGGAAAACTGAAGGGGAAAATATTTACGAAAGACGGGGAAAAGTCGACCTTTGTTGTGAGTTATTGGAATTGGGGAAAGCCACCAAGGTGAGCTATGGTGATGACTGAAAGTCACCGAGTACTTTACGTACTCTTGTTGATGGGGTTGTGTTGTATTGACCGACATTAATCCCTTGGGTTCTCTTGTTGTTGGAGCGGTGTTGTATTGACCGACACTTAGCGCTCTTGTTGTTTGGGCTGTGTTGTATTGACCGACACTAGACCCTTGTGTATTCTTGTTGGTGGAGCTGTGTTGTATTGACCGACACTTACTCCGAGTTGTGTTGTATTGACCGACACTAACTCATGGGTTTGTTGAGATTGGGTTGTGAGCTAAACACTTTCGTGGTAAGGGCGATTCGTTGTTTGGCTAACCACGTTGCATTCAATCGGGTGAATAACGGGAATGGTTCACCTTGCATAAATGATGAATAACGGGAATGGTTCATCATACGGTGAATAACGGGAATGGTTCACCAAGGATGAATAACGGGAATGGTTCATCCAGGATGGATTTCATCCAGGATGGATAACGGGAATGGTCCATCCATAGTGAAGAACGGGAATGCTTCACTTGTGGCGAACGGGAACGCGTCACAAATCCGGATTCATATTGTGCATTTCACGCATACATTCATGCTGACTGAGACTGTGTGTTGTTTGTTTATTGAAGCAATGTTAGAGCCATAACATGCTAGGATTACTTATATGCTTATATAACAACTTATATATATACCCCGTCACATGTTGAGTGTATATGTACTTATTGCTGTGAGTTGACCCTAGCGCCTTGGCTTTGTTTGTATGTTTGTGTTTGGGCGGTCGGCCTGCTGCCAGATGTCGATGGTCGACTGGTTCTCGACGGTCTCTCCCTCGGGGGGGATCAGATATGAGCTGCTGGATCGGGATGCCCCCACCGCTTGGGTGATCGATGTAGCGGGTCACCGGGCGACGTATCGGGGAAGGGTCATGGAGGACCGGACTGACGAGCGTGGACGTCTGACGAAAGGAGTTCTATGGCGCATAGAGTTGAGCTTCAACTTGCCGACTTCAGATCGTTGTGGGTTTGGCACTGGGAGGTAAGGTTTGGGCAGGCGTCATGTGTTTGTGTAGAGCTCTGATTCGTTTTGCTTTTGGGATCGGTTAGGTTTCCGACGCATGACTTTTCGTGTGGTTCTCTTACTGAGGGATCACAGTGAGTCAGTTGGACCATAGGGGTCTTTGCTTAGGCCATATTGAGGCCGACTTTCTCCTAGTGGTTTGTAATTTTAATTTTCTCACTTACACTTCTGGGTCTGTAGATATTTGCCTACGGGCACACTGCTTTGGAGTCACTGCGAGTGCGCGTGACGTGGGAGTGCAGCTAAGGCTGTACATGTTTATATTTGATGTATGTTGGTTAGTTTAGTAGTTGGGTTTTGTCTTTACTTCCTTATCGTTTTGATTTAAAGGAAAGAAAACGGAAAAAAAAAAATTACCTGTTTTTCGCGTAAAGATTATTTTTGGTTACTAAAGTGACACCTGGAAATCGGGGTGTTACATAGTGCAAGATAGCAACTGGGCCATCAGCTTTGGACCATAGAGGGTAATCGGTTAGAGGGACTCTTCTCTGTCGGATTTCACCAGAGGTGTCTTCATGAGCAGGTGCAACCTTTGTCTTAATCAATCCCATCTTTTTCATGGATGTGGAAGTGAAGACATCATCAACAACAGTCGTCAGATCCTCTGTGCAGCCTGCATTAGTCAGATCCTCTATCAATTTGCTTTCCAGGAAAAGGTCTGAGAGCAATCTTCCAAATGGAATGTATCTGATTGCAGACTTTGGAGAAGCAGTTGTTCTAGACTTCTTGATGCACTCTTTGAGATAAGAGAACAGGAAGAAAGGAAGGCAGATTTTCTTGCGTTCCTAAATGAAGAATAGCATCACTTTCTGACAGAAATTGATGTAGTCTGGAGAGCTTCCCTTTGGCCTTTGATTGATGCAATGCAGAAGAATCTTTTGCCAAATCCTCAGCTTAGGGTGAAGTTCTATCACTTTGCAGTCATTCTTGCCTGGCTTCCAGTTTGTGTAGAGAGCTTGATTAACAGCTTCTTTGGTCTTGGGTTTCACCTTTGATTCCAACAGTTGGAATCTGTAGCCTATACCGGTATTTTCACCCAGAAGATAAAGAATTGATTTCTCCGTGATGATAATTCTTCTGCCAGCAATGTAGGAGACTACTTGGTTGTCATCACAGTCGGCATGTTTCCAGAATTCCTTTACCAATTTGATGTAGACTGGACCACGAAGCCTGTTGAAGTATTCTTCCCAGCCTTGATCTTTTACTTCAGGACGAAGATCAAACCCGTTGGCAGCAATGTTGTCAAGATCAAATCTCCATTCAGCAAGAACCTGGAGTTCATCAGGAGAGTAGACACACGTAACAGCACAACCCCTTTGTGCGAGAGGAATCATCTGGACTGTAGCTTGAGCTTCTGGTTGATTTCGCTGAGTAGTGGAGCTCGATTGACCGGTAGCCTGACCCACCACTATGATAGGAAATCTCCTTCCGTCAACAGTTTCACCTATGTTGGATTTCACCATTTCTGAAGCGGTTGAAGGTTTGGGTATAAGAATGGGATGAAAGAAGAGAGAGAGACATCGTGGGAATAAGTGTTTTGCAAACGAGAGAGAGAGAGAGAGAGAGAGAGAGAGAGAGAGAGAGTAAAACAACAAGTGATGGAGAACGTGTGTGCACAGTGGTTTTTGAAAATAACCGTTGTTGATTAAAAGGCAAAGTAAAATCAACGGTTAAAAATTAAAGAGATCATTACAAACAGTTAATACACATATCACACGGTGGAGAGAAGCACATCAACACTCATTACGACAGATTGTCAGCACGGGCACAAGGAACGATGTATCATAGCTACTGACACACATTTACTGTCTCAGAGATTGTAGATGTTGTCATGTTGAACTTCTTCAGAAGTTCTTTAGTGTACTTGCTCTGATGGATGTAAGTTCCTTCTGGTGTTTGATCAACTTGTATACCCAGAAAGTACTTGAGTTCTCCCATCATACTCATTTCAAATTCAGCCAGCATCATCTCAGAAAACTCTTTGCATAGAGATGGATTAGCAGATCCAAATATAATGTCATCAACATAAATTTGCACAATTAATATATCATCTTTGTAAGTTTTGCAAAAGAGAGTTGAATCTACTTTACCCCTTACAAACTCATTTTCCAGTAGGAATGAGCTGAGTCTCTCATATCATGCTCTGGGAGCTTGCTTCAGACCATAGAGAGATTTCTTCAATTTGAAAACATGGTCAGGGTTCTTCTCATCTTCAAAACCTGGAGGTTGATGAACATAGACTTCCTCTGAGATGTAACCATTTAGGAAGGCACTCTTAACATCCATCTGATGAAGAATTATGTTGTGATTAACTGAGAATGAGATCAGTAGTCTGATAGCTTCCAGTCTTGCTACCGGAGCAAACGTTTCAGTATAGTCTATTCCTTCCTGCTGACTGTAGCCTTGAGCAACCAGTCTTGCCTTTATCTCCTTTCTCATTCAGCTTGTTTCTGAAGACCCATTTGGTTCCAATCACATGAACGCTTTGAGGTTTCTTCACTAGGCTCCAAACATCATTCTTGGAAAATTGATTCAGTCCTTCTTCCATAGCCAGAATCCAGTCCTTATCTTGAGGAGCTTCATCAATTGACTTGGGTTCAATTAAGGATACCAATCCTTTCAGACTGAGCAAGGTATCTTCAGAGGGTCTGAAGGCTGATCTGGTTCTGACTGATTCATCTTTGTTGCCCAGAATCAATTCCTTAGGATGAGCCGCAGTGATTCTACTCTTCTTCTGAGATTGTGAATCAGAGGGACCAGTTTCTTCTTCTGGTTCATCTTCTTCTGGCTCAGCTTCCTCTGGAGCTTTGCCTTTGTCAGAAACATTTATGCTTAAATCTGCAAACTTCTCAACTAGCTTTGACTGATCAGAGTCAAGCTTATCATCAAATCTAACATGAATAGATTCTTCAATAGTTTTAGCATCAGTATTATAAAATCTGAAACCTTTAGATCGATCAGAGTAACCAAGTAATAGACATTTAGAAGATTTAGCATCAAACTTATGCAATCTATCCTTAGTATTTAGAACATAGCAAACACAACCAAAAGGATGAAAATAAGAAATGTTGGGTTTTATATTCTTCCACAATTCATAAGGAGTCTTATTCAGAATTGGTCTCACAGAGATTCTGTTCTGAATGTAACATGTTGTGTTTACTGCCTCCGCCCAAAAGTGCTTTGCCATGCCAGTTTCTTGGAGCATGGTTCTAGCCATCTCCTGAAGAGTTCTGTTTTTCCTCTCAACAACACCATTTTGTTGTGGAGTTCTAGGACAAGAGAAATCATGTGCAATTCCATAGGAATCAAACAGACTCTCAAACTTGTCATTCTCAAACTCTCCACCATGATCACTTCTGACACGCACAATCCTACAAGCCTTCTCGTTTTGCACTTGGGCTATGAAGGTAGAGAACACAGAATGAGACTCATCCTTGCGGGATAGAAATTTTACCCATGTCCAGCGGCTATAGTCGTCAACAATGACCATCCCATATCTTTTGCCACCTATAGACTCAGTTTTCACTGGTCCAAACAGGTCGATATGCAGAAGTTCCAACGGCCTTGAGGTAGAGACAACATTCTTTGCCTTGAAAGGGACTTTTGTGAATTTGCCTTTCTGACATGCTTCACAAAGAGCATCTGAAGAGAACTTCAGAGTGGGTAAGCCCCTGACAAGGTTGAGCTTACTCAGCTGAGAAAGCTTTCTCATACTGGCATGCCCTAACCGTCTATGTCATACCCATTGCTCCTCATTAACAGAAAGAAGGCACTTTACATTCTGAGATTCCAACTCAGATAATCTGATCTTATAAATGTTGTTTTTCCTCTTGCTGTTAAACTGAACAGAGCCATCGATCTGACTTACAGCCCTGCAAGACTTTTGATTGAAAATAACATCATAACCCTTGTCAGCTAATTGACTTATAGACAATGTGAGTTAAGCCGTCTACCAATAAAACATTGTCAATGCATGGACTACTATCAACACAAATAGTACCAGTACCAACAATTTTACCCTTCTCATTGCCACCAAAGCCAACTTCGCCTCCAGGCTTAAGTTTTAGCTCTTGGATCATACGCCTTTCTCCCGTCATGTGACGCGAGCATCCACTGTCCAGATACCATGATTGGTGTTTCAATGGAGCTATCAAGGATATCTACAACATAGATAATTTTATCCTTAGGTACCCACTTTCTGGGTCCTCTCTTGTTAGTTACCTCAGAGGTTCTGATCACCTTGGGTTTCTCAAGATGATAGTGTAACGGAATTTTGGCATGATATTTAGACATGGAGAAAGTTTATTGAGAGGGGGGTTAGCAACTTTAACAGATAATGGTTCAGGCAATATAGTACCAGAGGGTACAAAACATTCATACAAGGATTTAGCCTTAGGCATAGGAGGCTCATTTCTATTGGGTCTAGAATAGCCAATGCCATGCATTCCATTTCTGCTTACGCCATAGATCATCAAAGCCATTAAGCTTCTGTCTACGCTTTTAGCTAGGAATCTTTGAAAGGATTTTTCATATTTAGATTCATTCTTACTATCAGAGACATCACAAGCAACTACTTCTTCTAACTTAGCAATTTGGTTCTTAAGCGCAGAGTTGGAATTCACTAAAGCATGATTATTATTTTTCAATTCAGAAATAATTTTCTCATGTTCAGAAGGAGTCTTAGAAGCAGCAGAGAAATCCTTTTTCAACTTTTTATGCTTAGTCACTAAAGAGTTTTACTTATCCATAATGTCAGACAAAGCATGTTTTAGCTCAGAGGTTGAGAAAGAAGCGAATACCTCATTTTCAACGTCTGAGTTAGGATCTTCTTCTGATGCTGAGTCAGAGTTAGTTGCATCTTTTGACTATGCTTCTTTGTCTTTGACAATAGCCATGAGTCCTTGAACTTCACCATCAGAGTCAACATCCTCTGACTCTGATTCATCAAAAGTCACCATTAGACTTTTCTTTGTTTTGAAGTGCTTCTTTGGCTTCTTGTCCTTTTTCAGCTTTGGACAGTCACTCTTGTAGTTGTAAGATCAAGTTTTGATCTAGTAGTACAACTCTATGTTTTGATGATTACAAGTTAACCATTTGAGTATGAACAATTATGGTACTCTAACGTGTTTTTCTGAGTGTGCTATTTACAGGCTCTGACCTCAATTCAATCTCACACAAATCAGAAGCACTGTGCTTAAAGAGTGACCTAAGCAACGCTTTCGCATTGTCCATGTTCAGTCTGAACGGTGGAAAAGCTTCAGAAGATCTGAAGTAAATCAAGCTCTGATAAGGACTCAGCTCACTAGAAGTTCTGAAGATCCAGAAGTTCTGATAACCAAGAAACTCTGAAGGTTCAGATGTTCTGATGGTGTAGAAGACTCTGAAGATCCAGAAGCTGAATAGTGAAAACTCTGATGTCCAGAAGCAAGAAACTCTGAAGACACTATACTTCCCTCTGAGTTCAGAATCAGAAGATACAACGTCCAGAGGATCTGTGCTTTCCCTCTGACTCTGATCAACCGGCTCCACAAGTTCCAAGATGAAGCATTCCCCTGATCAGAAGTCTCCTAGGTTTAAAGGTCAAGTCGCTATCCAAATACAAAAGCATATGTACTATCCTGACGACCTACCTAACGTTCTCAGCCACAGCAGAAGCTGGAATTTCCAGAACTGCCCTCCAACGGTAGCATTTCCATGCAGCGTTCAAACCCTAATCCTTGGAGTATAAATAGAGGCTGAAGATTGAAAGATGCGGTTGGAAGAATTACACACTCGCAAGCTATATTCAAAAACCTTCAAGCATTCTTTCATCTGAAATTCATTGTGTTTACTATTAGCTTTTCAGAAGCAAATCTCTTGTAAACATTCTTTGTTAAAACAGTTTGTTTAGTTACCTTTAGGAGATCAAGGT
This sequence comes from Lotus japonicus, assembly GCF_012489685.1. Taxonomy (NCBI): domain Eukaryota; kingdom Viridiplantae; phylum Streptophyta; class Magnoliopsida; order Fabales; family Fabaceae; genus Lotus; species Lotus japonicus. The sequence goes on from NC_080046.1 coordinate 27,785,950, forward strand.
TGATCGGATCCTAGAGAAGACTAAGAGAGTGAATCTTAGTGTGAGCTAAGTCAGTGTAATTGTTAGTCACTTGTAGGTTTCAAGTGCAGTTGTAACACTTTACCTGATTAGTGGATTGCCTTCATTCTAAGAAGGAAGAAATCCTTGTGTGCTTTTCTATCTCTTATCCTTAGCACTTAGTTCTCGAAAAGATTTGTCAAAATCTTTAAGGTGGAAGTTTTATCTTGAAAACGTTATTCAAACCCCCCCTTTCTACCGTTTTTCATACCTTCAGTAGTGCCCTGATTCTTTGCATTTGAAACATGTGACTTCCTTGACTGAGGACTTCTTCTGGCCTGATGAGGGTTCAAACTTTCCTTTGGCCTTTCCAGAGCCTCTGTACTTGCTCTACCTGTGCTTCCAGATGCGGTTGAGCCTTTTGGAGATCAGAGTTAGCTCAACTTCATCAGAATCTTCTGATGCTTCTTCAGATTCTTCTGCTTCTGCTTGGAGAGCTTTTGACTTCTCAGATTTAGAATTCTCAGATTTGGATTTCAAGGCTATAGACTTCTTCCTCAGATCCTGCATCTCTGAGCGCTTCAGTTCATGACATTTCAGTATGCTGATGAGTTCTTCTAGACTCATACTCTCAACATCTCTTGTAAGTTCTATTGAAGTCACTAAAGGCATCCAGCTTTCAGGAAGACTTCTGATAACCCTTATAACATGATCTTTTGTAGTGTAGCTTTTGTTGAGAGGTCTTATTCCAGCTACAAGCAACTGAAATCTGGAAAACATATCCTCAATGGACTCATTAGGTTCCATGATGAAGGATTCATACTTCTGGATCAAGGACAGCGCCTTTGATTCTTTCACTTTCTTGTTTCCTTCATGGGACATTTTCAAGGATTCAAAGATACCTTTGGCAAACTCATGATCTGTAATCTTCTGGTACTCTTCATAGGAAATAGCACTAAGAAGAATAGCTCTAGCTTTGTGGTGCTGTGAGTAAAGCTTCTTTTGCTCAGCAGTCATCTCTGATCTGGAGATCTTCTTGCCATCAGCATCAACTGGACGCTCATAGCCATCCACAATGATATCGCAGAGATCTGCGTCGAAGCCCAGGAAGAAACTTTCAATTCGGTCTTTCCAATATTCGAACCTTTGACCATCGAACATGGGAGGCTTTGCATTGTAACCATCTTTTTGCATTTCACTGGTGGTAGCCATTGTTTTTCACACCGGCCCGGATCACTGAACACTGTTAGGTGTGGTAATCAGAACTTGCGCTCTGATACCAATTGAAGGTATGAAAAACGATAGAAAGGGGGGGGGGGGTTTGAATAGCGTTTTCAGAATAAAACTTCCCACTTAAGATTTTAACAAATCTTTCGAGACACAAGTAAGGTGCTTAAGATAAGAGATGAGAAACGCACACAAGGATTTTATCCTGGTTCACTTGATGAATCACTCAAGCTAGTCCAGTCCACCCGTTAAGGTGATTTCTTCCTTCTTAGAATGAAGGCAATTCACTAATCAGAGATTTGTTACAACTGCACTTGAAACCTACAAGTGACTAACAATACACTGACTTAGCTCACACTAAGATTCACTCTCTTAGTCTTCTCTAGGATCCGATCAACCTTGATCTCCTAAAGGTAAACTAAACAATTGTTTAAAGAATATTGTTTACAAAGAAATTGCTTCTTAAAAGCTTGTAGTAAACACAATGAATTCGATGAAGAAAGATAGCTTAGAAGATTTGAGTATTGCTTGCGCGTATAAGATTCTTCCAACAACATCTTTCAGTCTTCAGCCTCTATATATACTCCAAGGATTAGGGTTTGAACATTGCATGGGAATGCTACCGTTGGAGGGCAGATCTGGGATTTCCAGCTTCTGCTGTGGCTGAGAATGTTAGGTTAGGTCGTCAGGATAGTACACTTGCTTTTGTACTTTGGATTGTGACTTGACCTTTAACCTTGTTGACTTCTGATCAGAGGAATGCTTCGTGTTGGAACTTGTGAAGCTTGTTGATCAGAGTAAGAGGGAAGCATGGATCCTCTGACCGTTGTACCTTCTGATTCTGAACTCAGAGGAGAAGTACTTGGTCTTCAGAGCCATTTTGCTTCTGGACTTCAGAGTCTTCACTTTTCAGCTTCTGGATCTTCAGAGTCTTCTACACCATCAGAACTTCTGAGCCTTCAGAGTGTCTGGGTTGTCAGAACGTCTGGATCTTCAAAACTTCAAGTGAGCTGAGTCCATATCAGAGCTTGATTAACTTCAGATCTTCTGAAGCTTTTCTACTGTTCAGATTGAACATAGAGATTGCGAAAGCGTTGCTAGGGTCACTCTTTAATCAAAATGCTTCTGATTTGTGTGAGATTGAATTAAGGTCAGAGCCTGTTAAGAGCACACTCAGAAAAAACACGTTAGAGTACCATAATTGTTCATACTAAAATGTTAACTTGTAATCATCAAAACATAGAGTTGTACTACTTGATCAAAACTTGATCTTGCACTTATATGTGCCATGAAAATCTGGTGAAGATTTTATTGTGGTTACTTACGGTTTAAGTAGCTTATACTGGTTATTTATTATGGGTTGGTTTATTTGTTGAAACAATCTCTGATTGAAGATTTGTTTCTATTGTGTTAATGGTTGATTGATTTGTAAACGCGATCATTACTCTGGAAGATTGCGTTCTGATTTGTTGTTGTTGGACTACTGCTTCAGCCTCTGGAAACCCTAGTGTGGCTGCTGAAGCATATAAATATGAAGACCTAAAACATGAAGACTACTGAAGCTTTTGAGAGAAACTGATCAAGTGTTTAAGGGTTGTTATTTGTGTCGGTCCTTGTGTTTGTAGTGAACAAACCTTGCTCATTGATTCTATAAGGCAAGGTTGTGTTCTGTGTTCTTGAGTGTTAAAACTCTGATTGTTTTTGTTCTTACCAATCACTGTTGCAGTTGTAAGATCAAGTTTTGATCTAGTAGTACAACTCTATGTTTTGATGATTACAAGTTAACCTTTTGATATGAACAATTGTGGTACTCTAACGTGTTTTTCTGAGTGTGCTATTTACAGGCTCTGACCCTGACTCAATTTCACACAAATCAGAAGCACTGTGTATAAAGGGTAACCCAAGCAACGCTTTCGCATTCACCATGTTCAGTATGAACAGTGGAAAAGCTTCAGAAGATCTGAAGCTATACAAACTCTGATGAGGACTCAGTCGCTAGAAGCTCTGATGATCCAGAAGTTCTGACAACCAAGAAACACTGAAGGTTCAGATGTTCCGATGGTGTAGAAGACTCTGAAGATCCAGAAGCTGAATAGTGGAAACTCTGAAGTCCAGAAGCAAGAAACTCTGAAGGCCATGTTCTTCCCTCTGAGTTCAGAATCAGAAGATACAATGGTCAGAGGATCTGTGCTATCCCTCTGACTCTGATCAACCGGCTTCACAAGTTCCAATACGAAGCATTCCTCTGATCAGAAGTCTCCTAGGTTAAAAGGTCAAGTCGCTATCCTAGTACAAAAGCAAGTGTACCTTCCTGACGACCTACCTAACGTTCTCAGCCACAGCAGAAGCTGGATTTTCCAGAACTGCCCTCCAACGGTAGCATTTCCCATGCAACGCTCAACCCTAATCCTTGGAGTATATATAGAGGCTGAAGATTGAAAGAAGCGGCTAGAAGAAAAAATATACAAGAAGCAATACACACGCGCAAGATATATTCTAAGCTTTCTTTCATCTTGTAATTTATTTCAGTTTACACTCAGCTTATTCAGAAGCAAACCCTTGTAAACACCAACCTCAAACAGTTGTTTGATTTTCCTTTAGGAGATCAAGGTTGATCGGATCCTAGAGAAGACTAAGAGAGTGAATCTTAGTGTGAGCTAAGTCAGTGTAATTGTTAGTCACTTGTAGGTTTCAAGTGCAGTTGTAACTCTTACCTGATTAGTGGATTGCCTTCATTCTAAGAAGGAAGAAATCACCTTAACGGGTGGACTGGAGTAGCTTGAGTGATTTATCAAGTGAACCAGGATAAAATCCTTGTGTGCTTTTCTATCTCTATCTTTTGCACTTAGTTCTCGAAAAGATTTGTTAAAATCTTTAAGGTGGTAGTTTTGTACTGAAAACGTTATTCAAACCCCCCCTTTCTACCGTTTTTCATACCTTCAATTGGTATCAGAGCGCAAGTTCTGATTACCACACCTAACAGTGTTCAGTGATCCGGGCCGGTGTGAAAAACAATGGCTGCCACCACCAGTGAAACTCAAAGAGATGGTTACAACGCAAAGCCTCCTATGTTCGATGGTCAAAGGTTCGAATATTGGAAAGATAGACTGGAAAGTTTCTTTCTGGGTTTCGATGCAGATCTCTGGGATATTATTGTGGATGGCTATGAGCGTCCAGTTGATGCAGATGGCAAAAAGATCCCAAGGTCAGAGATGTCTGCAGATCAAAAGAAGCTGTACTCACAACATCATAAAGCAAGAGCAATTCTTCTAAGTGCTATCTCCTATGAGGAGTACCAGAAGATTACAGATCGTGAGTTTGCTAAAGGCATTTTTGATTCTCTGAAGATGTCTCATGAAGGAAACAAGAAAGTCAAAGAATCAAAGGCATTGTCTTTGATCCAAAAGTATGAATCCTTCATCATGGAGCCAAATGAGTCCATTGAAGAAATGTTCTCCAGATTTCAACTGCTTGTAGCTGGCATACGTCCTCTCAACAAGAGCTACACAACAAAAGATCACGTCATAAGGGTCATCAGGTGTCTTCCTGAAAGTTGGATGCCTTTGGTGACTTCAATAGAGCTCACGAGAGATGTTGAGAATATGAGTTTAGAAGAACTCATCAGCATTTTGAAATGCCATGAGCTGAAGCGCTCAGAGATGCAAGATCTGAGGAAAAAGTCCATAGCCTTGAAATCCAAATCTGAAAAGGCTAAGGTTGAGAAGTCAAAGGCTCTTCAAGCTGAAGAAGAAGAATCTGAAGAAGCATCAGAAGATTCTGATGAAGATGAGCTGACTCTGATCTCCAAGAGACTCAACCGCATCTGGAAGCACAGGCAGAGCAAGTTCAAAGGCTCTGGAAAGGCAAGAGGAAAGTCTGAATCCTCAGGTCAGAAGAAGTCATCAATCAAGGAAGTCACTTGCTTTGAGTGCAAAGAATCAGGGCACTACAAAAGTGACTGTCCAAAATTGAAGAAAGACAAGAAGCCAAAGAAGCACTTCAAGACCAAGAAGAGTCTGATGGTGACATTCGATGAATCAGAGTCAGAGGATGTTGACTCTGATGGTGAAGTCCAAGGACTCATGGCTATTGTCAAAGACAAAGGAACAGAGTCAAAGGAAGCTGTTGACTCTGACTCAGAATCAGAAGGAGATCCAGACTCTGACGATGAAAATGAGGTATTTGCTTCCTTCTCTACCTCTGAACTGAAACATGCTTTGTCTGATATCATGGATAAGTATAACTCCTTGTTGTCTAAGCATAAGAAGCTGAAAAAGAACTTATCTGCTGTTTCTAAAACTCCTTCTGAACATGAGAAAATCATATCTGATTTGAAAAATGATAACCATGCTTTAGTTAATTCTAACTCTGTGCTTAAGAATCAAATTGCAAAGTTAGAAGAAGTTATTGCCTGCGATGCCTCTGATAGTAAGCATGAATCTAAGTATGAAAAATCTTTTCAAAGATTCCTGGCTAAAAGCGTAGATAGAAGCTTAATGGCTTCAATGATCTATGGTGTAAGCAGAAATGGAATGCATGGCATTGGCTATTCTAAACCAATTAGAAATGAGCCTTCTGTGTCTAAAGCTAAATCCTTGTATGAATGCTTTGTTCCCTCGGGTACCATATTGCCTGATCCTGTACCTGCTGAAGTTGCTAAAAACCCTCTTAAAAAGGGATCTTTCTCTATGACTAAATATCATGCAAATATTCCTTTAAAATATCATGTTGAGACACCCAAGGTGATCAGAACCTTTGGGGTAACTAACAAAAGAGGACCCAGAAAGTGGGTACCTAAGGACAAGATTATCTATGTTGCAGATATCCTTGATAGCTCCACTGAAACACCAATCATGGTATCTGGACAGTGGATGCTCGCGTCACATGACGGGAGAAAAGCGTATGTTCCGAGAGCTGAAACTTAAGCCTGGAGGCGAAGTTGGCTTTGGAGGAAATGAAAAGGGTAAAATTATTGGTACTGGTACTATTTGTGTAGATAGTAGTCCATGCATTGATAATGTTTTATTGGTAGACGGCTTAACACATAACTTATTGTCTATAAGTCAATTAGCTGACAAGGGTTATGATGTTATATTCAATCAAAAGTCCTGCCGGGCTGTAAGTCAGATCGATGGCTCTGTTCTGTTTAACAGCAAGAGGAAGAACAACATTTATAAGATCAGATTATCTGAGTTGGAGGCTCAGAATGTGAAGTGCCTTCTGTCTGTTAATGAAGAGCAGTGGGTATGGCATAGACGGTTAGGGCATGCCAGTATGAGAAAGATTTCTCAGCTGAGCAAGCTAAACCTTGTCAGGGGCTTACCCAATCTGAAGTTCGCTTCAGACGCTCTTTGTGAAGCATGTCAGAAAGGCAAATTCACAAAAGTCCCTTTCAAGGCAAAGAATGTTGTCTCAACCTCAAGGCCGTTAGAACTTCTGCATATCGACCTGTTTGGACCAGTGAAAACTGAGTCTATAGGTGGCAAGAGATATGGGATGGTTATCGTTGATGACTATAGCCGCTGGACATGGGTAAAGTTTCTAACCCGCAAGGATGAGTCTCATGCTGTGTTCTCTACCTTCATTGCTCAAGTGCAAAACGAGAAGGCTTGTAGAATTGTGCGTGTCAGAAGTGACCATGGTGGAGAGTTTGAGAATGACAAGTTTGAGAGTCTGTTTGATTCCTATGGAATTACACATGATTTCTCTTGTCCCAGAACTCCTCAACAAAATGGTGTTGTTGAGAGGAAGAACAGAACTCTTCAGGAGATGGCTAGAACCATGCTCCAAGAAACTGGCATGGCTAAGCACTTTTGGGCAGAGGCAGTAAATACAGCATGTTACATTCAGAACAGAATCTCTGTGAGACCAATTCTGAATAAGACTCCTTATGAATTGTGGAAGAACATAAAACCCAACATTTCTTATTTTCATCCTTTTGGCTGTGTTTGTTATGTTCTCAATACTAAGGATAGATTGCATAAGTTTGATGCTAAATCTTCTAAGTGTCTATTACTTGGTTATTCTGATAGATCTAAAGGTTTTAGATTTTATAATACTGATGCTAAGACTATTGAAGAATCTATTCATGTTAGATTGGATGATAAGCTTGACTCTGACCAGTCAAAGCTAGTTGAAAAGTTTGCAGATTTAAGCATTAATGTTTCTGACAAAGGCAAAGCTCCAGAGGAAGTTGAGCCAGAGGAAGATGAACCAGAGGAAGAAGCTGGTCCCTCTAACTCACAAACTCTGAAGAAGAGCAGAATCACTGCAGCTCATCCTAAGGAATTGATTCTGGGCAACAAAGATGAACCAGTCAGAACCAGATCCGCCTTCAGACCCTCTGAAGAGACCTTGCTGAGTCTGAAAGGATTGGTGTCCTTAATTGAACCCAAGTCCATAGATGAAGCTCTTCAGGACAAGGATTGGATTCTGGCCATGGAAGAAGAATTGAATCAATTCTCCAAGAACGATGTTTGGAGCTTAGTGAAGAAGCCTGAGAATGTCCATGTTATTGGAACGAAATGGGTATTCAGAAACAAGCTAAATGAGAAAGGAGATGTAGTCAGAAACAAGGCAAGGCTAGTTGCTCAAGGCTACAGCCAGCAGGAAGGAATAGACTACACTGAAACATTTGCTCCAGTAGCAAGACTGGAGGCAATCAGACTATTGATTTCTTTCTCAGTAAATCACAACATAGTTCTACATCAGATGGACGTAAAGAGTGCCTTCCTAAATGGCTATATCTCAGAGGAAGTCTATGTTCATCAACCCCCAGGTTTTGAAGATGAAAAGAAACCAGACCATGTGTTCAAATTGAAGAAATCACTCTACGGTCTGAAGCAAGCTCCCAGAGCATGGTATGAGAGACTTAGCTCATTCCTTCTGGAGAATGAGTTTGTAAGGGGTAAAGTAGATACAACTCTCTTTTGCAAGACTTATAAAGATGATATCTTAATTGTGCAAATTTATGTTGATGATATTATATTTGGTTCTGCTAATCAATCTCTATGCAAAGAATTTTCTGAGATGATGCAGGCTGAATTTGAGATGAGTATGATGGGAGAATTAAAGTACTTTCTGGGAATACAAGTTGATCAAACACCAGAAGGAACATATATCCATCAGAGCAAGTACACTAAAGAACTTCTGAAGAAGTTCAATATGCTGGAATCTACAGTGGCCAAGACTCCAATGCATCCAACATGCATTCTGGAAAAAGAAGATATAAGTGGTAAAGTATGTCAGAAGCTCTATCGTGGCATGATAGGTTCACTTCTGTACTTAACTGCATCTAGGCCAGACATATTATTTAGTGTTCATTTATGTGCTCGTTTCCAATCAGATCCAAGGGAAACCCACTTAACTGCTGTTAAGAGGATCCTAAGGTATCTGAAAGGCACCACTAACCTTGGCTTGATGTATAAGAAAACATCAGAGTATAAGCTTTCAGGTTATTGTGATGCTGATTATGCTGGAGATAGAACAGAGAGAAAAAGTACTTCTGGAAATTGTCAATTTCTGGGAAGCAATCTAGTCTCATGGGCAAGCAAGAGGCAATCAACCATTGCTCTATCAACTGCAGAGGCAGAATATATCTCAGCAGCAATATGCAGCACTCAGATGCTCTGGATGAAACATCAGCTGGAGGATTATCAGATCCTTGAGAGCAATATCCCAATCTATTGTGATAACACTGCTGCAATTTCGTTGAGCAAGAATCCTATCTTGCATTCAAGGGCAAAGCACATTGAGGTAAAGTATCACTTCATTAGAGATTATGTGCAGAAGGGCGTACTTCTTCTGAAGTTTGTTGATACTGACCATCAATGGGCAGATATCTTTACAAAGCCCTTAGCTGAAGATAGATTTAATTTTATTCTGAAAAATCTAAACATGGACTTTTGTCCAGAGTGAAGATAGATCAGAACCTCTGACTATGATACTTCTTGATCAGAAGATGTCTAGTCCAGAAGGTAACTCAATCAGAGTGTGTGTGCCCACTGGTACTGACTCTGAAGCTGAGACAACAACACGTGCGTCAGAATTTCTGATGCATAGTTCCTTGTGCCCGTGTGACAGTCTGTTGTGATTGCGTGTAGATATGCTTATCTCCTGTGTGTGATTGTGTATTTTACTGTTACTGTCTATCCTTAATTTTCAACCGTTGATCTTAAAGTGCTTTTTGAATCAACAACGGTTATTTGATAAAACCCACTATACACACACGTTCTCTCTCACTTCCGGTTTTCACTCTCGCACTCCCTGCTTTTCAAAACTGCCTCCTTCGTGATTTCTCTCTCGATCTCTCTTCATCCTTCAAACTTCATCTTCTACCTCAAACCTTCAACCTCTTCAAAATGGTGAGACAAACCAGAAGATCTACTGCAGATGCACCTCAGTTCCCTCACATGGTAGTCGGTTTGGCAACGGGTCAACGGGGCTCTGAGAACCCAGCACAAGAACAAGCTCAAGCTCAAGAGGAGATTGTTCCTATTGCAGAACGGGGCTGTGCCGTTCACTGTGTATTTCCTCCTGAGGAACTCCAAGTCCTTGCAGAATGGAGATTCAACCTCGACAACTTGGCTGCAAATGGGTTTGATCTCCGTCCTGAAGTCCAAGCTCAAGGTTGGGGAAACTACTTCAATCGACTTCGAGGACCGGTGTATGAGAAGCTAGTAAAGGAATTCTGGAAGCACGCTGATTGTGATGACACTCAGGTGGTTTCTTACATACTGGGTAGGAAGATCATCATCACGGAGAAGTCATTCGTGAATCTGCTAGGTGCAGAAACTGCTCATGGGTATCGGTTCTCTCTGACGGAATCGAAGCTGAAACCCAGAACCAAGGACATCGTCAACAAGGCCCTGTACACCACCTTCAAACCGGGCAAGACGAGCTACAAAGTGATGGACCTTCAACCCAAACTCAGGGTCTGGCACAAGATCCTGCTCAACTGCATCAATCAACGACCAAAGGGCAGTTCTCCAGACTACATCAACTTCAATCAGAAGGCGATGCTGTTCTTCATTCAAGACAAGGAGAAGATCTGCCTTCCCTACTTCCTGTTCTCCTATTTGAAGGAATGCATCCGGAAGTCTCGCACCACCTCCTCCATCAAGTCAGCCATCAAATATATCCCTTTTGGGAGGCTGATCTCAGACTTTCTCATTGAAAGCAACTTGGTGCAAGATTTGATCAATGCTGGTTGCACAGAGGACTTGAGCACAATTGTTAGCGATGTCTTCACTGCCAACTCTCTGAAGAAGATGGGTTTGGTCCAGAAGAAGATTGCTCCTGCTCATGAGGACACATCTTCTGAGATCAGAGGAAGAAGAATGCCTCTGAATGACTACCCTCTGTGGACTCAAGCAGACCATCCTGAAGCCATCAGATGCTATGTTGAAGACCTCAGGGCTCAAGGATTCGAGATTGACCTTGATGATTTCGTCAGCAGACTTCCACCAGCTCCAGAGTTTCCTTCTCCTCCCAAGAAGAAAACCAAGAGGAAGATGATTCTGGACGAATCCTCAGAGGAATCTGATGTCCCTCTGGTCAAGAAGGCGAAGAGCAAGCCTGATGATGATGATGGTGATGATAGTGAGGATGGTCCTCCAAAGAAGAAGCAGAAGAAAGTCAGAATTGTGGTGAAGCCTACTCGGGTGGAACCAGCTGCTGCAGAGGTCAGAAGGACTGAACCTCCTGCCAGAGTGACTCGATCATCAGCACATACAAGTAAGCCTGCACTTACCTCTGATGATGATTTGAATTTATTTGATGCACTCCCAATTTCTGCCTTACTCCAACACTCTTCAAATCCCCTCACTCCTATTCATGAATCCCAGCCAGCCGCACAAACCACCTCTCCACCACATTCCCCAAGATCTTCATTCTTTCAACCTTCTCCTGCTGAAGCCCCACTCTGGAATTTGCTTCAGAACCAACCCTCTAGGTCAGAAGATCCAACCTCTCTCCTTACCATTCCATACGACTCATTAACTTCTGAACCCATCATCCCCAACCAACCAGAACCCAAACCAACAGAACCACAACCCAGAACGTCTGATCACTCTGCTCCCAGAGCATCAGCACGTCCTGCTGTCAGAACCACGGATACAGACTCTTCATCAGCCTTCACACCTGTATCCTTCCCCATCAATGTCTTTGACTCTCCTCCCTCCAATACCTCTGAATCACTTAGAAAATTCATGGAGGTTAGGAAAGAGAAGGTATCTGCCTTGGAAGAATATTACCTTACCTGTCCAAGCCCTAGGCAATATCCTGGCCCTAGACCTGAACGTCTAGTTGACCCAGATGAACCTATCTTGGCCAATCCTATCCAAGAGGCAGACCCCTTAGTCCAACAGGCTCACCCTGTCCCTGACCAACAAGAGCCAATTCAACCAGACCCTGAACCTGAACAATCAGTATCTAACCAATCCTCGGTTAGATCACCTCACCCTCTGGTTGAAACTTCAGACCCTCACCGTGGAACCTCTGAACCCAATGCTCCCATAATTAACATTGGTTTTCCACAAGGTGCCTCTGAAGCTCATAGCAGCAATCACCCAGCCTCTCCTGCACCCAACCTCTCCATCATTCCCTATACTCACCTTCAACCCACATCTCTCTCTGAGTGCATCAATATTTTCAATCATGAAGCCTCCTTGAGGCTCCGCAATGTGCACGGTCAGACTGACCTCAGTGAGAATGCTGAAAATGTGGCTGATGAGTGGAACGATTTGAGCACTTGGCTGGTGGCTCAGTTTCCCGTTATGCTGCAGCTCCTGCATGCAGAGGGAAGTCAGAGCATTGAGGCTGCAAAGCAAAGGTTTGCTAGGAGGGTGGCTCTTCATGAACTCGAACAGAGAACCAAGCTTCTTGAAGCCATTGAAGAAGCCAAGAGACAGAAAGAACAAGAAGAAGAAGCTGCCCGTCAAGCAGCAGCTCAGGCTGAACAAGCCAGACTTGAGGCAGAACGTCTTGAAGCTGAGGCTGAGGCAGAGCGACTTGCACCAGTTCTGTTTACTCCTGCTGCTTCTGCTTCCATTCCAGAACCTCAAGCTGCTCAGAACGTTCCTTCCAGCTCTACTCCGACAAGCTCATCCAGACTCGACATCATGGAACAACGTCTTGACACTCATGAATCCATGCTGATTGAGATGAAGCACATGATGATGGAACTTCTGCGCCGTACTGACAAATCTTAGTTTTTAGGATCTCTTCTTTTTCCTTCCTTTTCCTTTTTATTTAACGTTGTTTTATTTCAACTCTGCGTATTTACTTACTTTAATTTGTTCATTTGTGATTCTATATGCATATATCTATATATATTTGTGGCACATATGTTTGCAAAACCTGTTTTATTCATAAGTGTTCTATGTTTACATCATAATTCTTTCCATCATACATTATTCCCTATATCTAGAATGGAGGATCCTTCCTCATTCTTCTGCATTCTTGGCGCTGCTCCACTCTTTCCTTCTCCAGACGATCCAATGCATACTCTATGTTGCCAAGTTTGATGCTCAGATCATCTTTTTCTAGACTATCTTCTGTCGTCTTGAGTCTCTTTTCCACAGTCTCCTTCTCTTCCAGCAGATTCAGCTCCCGCTGGCAAAGCTTCTGAATCTCTTCCACGAAGCAGAGGAACTCCTTCAGATCTTTCTCCATCTCTGGACCAAGATCTTCTTCAAGCAGTGTCTTCGTCAGCTCTTGTATGGTCTTTGTACCATCGGGATGCCTAATATTGAGGAACATATCTTCCTCAAACGCCTTCCTTCTGAGCTCTTCTAATGCCATTCTGTATGATGCCATTTTTTTCTGAATATTATTCGAGGTGTGAAGCTTACCTTTCTCTCCAACGTTTTTATAGGCTTCACTTTCTCTCTGAAAGTTAATGCTCTTACAGTTTCTCGAGGTTAAGTACTTGGTAACTGACCCTTCTATTTCCTCACTTGACCGGTGGTAAACGTTCATCCCTTGCATTAACTCTTCTATTTATTATCGCCTCACTCTGATTCTTACATCGTCTTCATTTTCTTTCAACTTAGACCTTCTCTAAGGGGGAAGTACCTTGTACTTCAAGCTAAGTTTTTCACACCCTAAGCTTTTTGCTTATGACAAAAAGGGGGAGTAAACCCAGTTTTTGATGTAAGATGTGTTAGTGTGACTTATTTTTCTTTTGGAGATTTTAAGAGTTCCACCTTCATGACCATAGATGTGTCACTGGGCAAATACAAGGAATACATTTCACTTCTTCTGAAGTGATTCTAAGTTGACTCTGATATCCAAGACTCTGATACCTTGTCCATGACTCTGATCACTTATGCGCTCTGATTATTCGTTTTTCATCTATGTCATAAGCTTTTCACTCTGAACTCTTATATGATTTAGCTCAGAATCTAGACTTTACTAACGTTTTCATCAAGTATTAGATTCAGGGGGAGCTAAGCTCAGAATCAAGCAGTGACTTGAATTCAGAATGAGCAACATAAACTATTCACATCAGGATAAGTCTTATTCTATATCTCTAAACTCTGAGTGAATTCAGTTTAATGTTTAAGAATTGTTCATCAAAAATCTTAGTTTTGTCATCATCAAAAAGGGGGAGATTGTAAGATCAAGTTTTGATCTAGTAGTACAACTCTATGTTTTGATGATTACAAGTTAACCTTTTGATATGAACAATTGTGGTACTCTAACGTGTTTTTCTGAGTGTGCTATTTACAGGCTCTGACCCTGACTCAATTTCACACAAATCAGAAGCACTGTGTATAAAGGGTAACCCAAGCAACGCTTTCGCATTCACCATGTTCAGTATGAACAGTGGAAAAGCTTCAGAAGATCTGAAGCTATACAAACTCTGATGAGGACTCAGTCGCTAGAAGCTCTGATGATCCAGAAGTTCTGACAACCAAGAAACACTGAAGGTTCAGATGTTCCGATGGTGTAGAAGACTCTGAAGATCCAGAAGCTGAATAGTGGAAACTCTGAAGTCCAGAAGCAAGAAACTCTGAAGGCCATGTTCTTCCCTCTGAGTTCAGAATCAGAAGATACAATGGTCAGAGGATCTGTGCTATCCCTCTGACTCTGATCAACCGGCTTCACAAGTTCCAATACGAAGCATTCCTCTGATCAGAAGTCTCCTAGGTTAAAAGGTCAAGTCGCTATCCTAGTACAAAAGCAAGTGTACCTTCCTGACGACCTACCTAACGTTCTCAGCCACAGCAGAAGCTGGATTTTCCAGAACTGCCCTCCAACGGTAGCATTTCCCATGCAACGCTCAACCCTAATCCTTGGAGTATATATAGAGGCTGAAGATTGAAAGAAGCGGCTAGAAGAAAAAATATACAAGAAGCAATACACACGCGCAAGATATATTCTAAGCTTTCTTTCATCTTGTAATTTATTTCAGTTTACACTCAGCTTATTCAGAAGCAAACCCTTGTAAACACCAACCTCAAACAGTTGTTTGATTTTCCTTTAGGAGATCAAGGTTGATCGGATCCTAGAGAAGACTAAGAGAGTGAATCTTAGTGTGAGCTAAGTCAGTGTAATTGTTAGTCACTTGTAGGTTTCAAGTGCAGTTGTAACTCTTACCTGATTAGTGGATTGCCTTCATTCTAAGAAGGAAGAAATCACCTTAACGGGTGGACTGGAGTAGCTTGAGTGATTTATCAAGTGAACCAGGATAAAATCCTTGTGTGCTTTTCTATCTCTATCTTTTGCACTTAGTTCTCGAAAAGATTTGTTAAAATCTTTAAGGTGGTAGTTTTGTACTGAAAACGTTATTCAAACCCCCCCTTTCTACCGTTTTTCATACCTTCAGCAGTGGTTGAGAGAAAGTGAGAGGGGCTCTCATACTTAGGTCGATATACTAAGTAGAAATACACTGGGTAGATTAGGAAGAGAACTATGAGCTGTGGTGTTCATGAGTGTCTGTAGTTCCTATATCTTGAGATAGTGGATTTCCTTTCTTTGGGTGAAAACCCTCCAGACGTAGGTGAAGTTTCACCGAACTGGGTTAACAACTTTGGTGTTGTGCTTTGTTTATTTTATGCTTTTACTCTTCACTATTATTCGATTGTCAAAGCAGTTGCCTAAGCATCACGTAGGAGATCAGTCATACAGGAACTAGAATTTCAATTACCTACATAATGAATCGATCTTGGTGGGGAATTATAAGCAAGGTGACTCTTACATTTGGAAGGGCATCATTAGAGCCAAGAATAACATCTCAGATGGCTATGGGGCTCTGTTGGGCAATGGTAACACCTCATTTTGGTATGATAGTTGGTTGGGAACTTGAAAGTTATGCTTACAGGTTCCTTTTGTCAACATAGCGGATACTGTTCTTACGGTTGCTAATCTTTGGAGACATGGCACTTGGTGTTTCAATGAACTGTACACTAATCTCCCTCATGAAATCAAGTCTAAAATTTGCAATGTTCGGGTTCCACAATCTTCTACCAGCACCAACAAGATTCGATGGCGTGAAAACCATGATGGGTTTTATACTACTGCCTCAGCTTATGATTTAATTGCAGGTAACGGAGGAGAAGCACATCACACCTGCTGGAGGAATATATGGAGGGAGGAATATATGGAGGAGCAAGGTACCAGAGAAAGCGCGGTTTTTTCTCTGGTTAATATCCAAGTAAGCTTTTCCAACAAACGCCAAGCGACACCATAACCATCTCTGTGCATTGCCAGCATACCCAAGGTGTGACGCTGAGGAAGAAGACCTAGACCATTTGTTCAGGGGCTGTGAAAGATCCCGTCAACTATGGAACATTTTTGGATCGCTTCTCCTCTCGCTCGCTCACGCGGGTCCGTTCCAAGCGTGGTTCAGAAGGGTGATTTCTCAAGCTAACCATACTCTAGTCGTCGCGGTTCTCTGGTGGGCGTGGCGATGGAGGAATGATTGCATGTGGCCCATGGACTTTGTGCTGGGCCAGATTCTGAGGGATGTCACGTTGTGGCGACATGGAGAAGGATCAGCACCCCTACAATCACCTAATCAGCCTCAAATTGCAGGCATGACGCGGGTTTGGGTCGACGAAAGTTGGAATCCGACAATTGCAGTGATGGGTGGCGGTGTAATCCTTAAGAGTGAAGCAGGGAATCGGGTTTTTGGTGCCTCCAAGAGCTTTGGAAACGGCTCTGCGTTCTTAGCTGAGATTTTGGCTGTTGAGCTTGGACTTGAGCATAGTTGGTATTAGAAATTGGGATGCCTATACTCAACCACAAAAGCTAGCTCAAGAGTTGAGGTTTGCACAACCCTTATAAACACTTGATTGGCCTTATCTCTAGCCAATGTGGGACTTCTAACACACCCCCTCACGTCCAGGATTGAACAGACTGGAACGTGGGAACAACAACGGGTGGCCCAAATATGGGAGGTCTCCACACAACAAATGGATCTAGGATAGGCTCTGATACCATATTAGAAATTGGGAGGCCTATACTCAACCACAAAAGCTAGCTCAAGAGTTGAGGTTTGCACAACCCTTATAAACACTTGATTGGCCTTATCTCTAGCCAATGTGGGACTTCTAACAGTTGGGATCTAGGCTACCGGGATATTGTGTGCTTCACTGATTGCTCTAATGTCGTGGAGGTGCTGCACAATGATATACCAGTGGAACACTTCTGGGCAAGGGAAGACATTGTGCGTGTCAGAGGCATGCTTAGTTGGGGGTGGCGTGTAACGGTGGCTCAAACTTCAGGGGAACACAACATGGCAGCCGACAAGTTAGCGCATGTGGCGGCGAGGGATGGCGGTCTAATGGGAATATGGAACCAGCCTCTATCAAGCTTAGTCCCTGTGCTACTGCAAGGCGTTGTTAGATAGTTTCTTTATTCTGCTTTATATTCCTTATGTAACAAAAAATAATTATGAATTTGGATTTAAATTCATGTCTTTCCCATTGCAATTCAACTATTAGAATGACACCATATTCGTGCATTTTTTCCTCTATCCTTCTTTCATTTCTCAAATTTGATAAGAAAAATCAAAATCATAAATTAAAACATAAATATAGAGACAACAATAATTTTAGAGGCATTAAACCATCAAAACCTCAATTTAACTTTTATTTTACTTATCATTTTTTATCAAATAATTTCACTGGGTGGACGACAATCGCAACCACAACATCCATCAAGGAAAATATTAACACAACGACCGGAACATTCTAGGCGAATTCCCCAGTTGCGTGTGCAACTCTCTAGTGGATTTGGAGGGCTAGAAATCTCTTTTGGTTTGAGAATATGCTCCTGTCGGACTAGGCGTTAGCTGTGTGCATCACTTTCATGGCCTCCGGCATAGGGCATGCGTTCCCTAGTCACTTTTTTATGCCTGCTCAGCAGAGGTGGGTGAGGTGGTGTCCTACGCTCGAGCATAGTGTCCTTGTGAATGTTTGCGGGAGCGTCCTGGGTGTTCCAAGGAGAGGTGGCTTCGATGGATATCTCCGTAGTTTTGATGGTGACTTGTTAGCGGGCTTCTATGGCTTCCGTCCTGATCTTGATATTCTCCTCTTGGAGTTGTTGGTCATCTACCATGGCTTAGCCATGGCGTGGGACCCGAGGTATAGAACTGTGGAGTGTCAATCTAATTTCCTACATGCGGTGGGCTTAGTGTTGTCTACTCCAGCTTCCCGGCACATGTATGCATTGCTGATTTGGGATATAAAGGACTTGTCGGACCGTCTCTAGAGAGTGGAGCTTGTTCACATACTTCCAGAAGGGAACGCTTAGGCGGATTTTCTAGCCAAACATGGTTTCTATCATGAACCCTCTAGAGGGGTAGGGTAGTTTTCTTCTGACGAATGCACTAGGAATTCCATTCTTAAGGCTTTAGCCTCGTTTGTCTGTTTTGCATGTTGTCTTTGCCACTGTTTTCTTGTACCAAAAAAATGAGATTTGGACCACTTTCATGGTTGACCGTATAACATATTCACATGGTTGGATTTTAATATCTGCCAAAAATTAAAATTAAGTATTTTTTTATAATAGTAAACTTCTTTATTTTTATTCATTAGTGGGGTGTTGGGAACTGACAATGTAATGTCGGGTGTTGCTGTGGGTGATGGTTTTGTTTTTTGTGTTTACTGGTTTAGGGTGAATGCATCAAGTCTTGGGTAACTGTATTTACAGACGATTTGAAATCATGAAACTCATTTTGTTGTTAAAAAAACTTATTTCTTTTTGTGCTACTTTTGTAATCCAAATAAAAAAATCAAATGAATTAAAAGTAAAGGAAAACATCAAAACAAGCAATTAAAAATTTCTACAATTGCTCATTTAGTATTTTACTTATTATTAATAAGCATAAAATATCAAATCAAATCTTCGAATTATGAATTTTGATTTATATTCATGCCTTCCCAATTGTAATTCAACTATTAGAGAAAAATTGTTTGACACCATATTTATGTTCCTTTTGCCTCTACTTCTTCCATTTCTCAAATGGATGAGAAACATCAACAATATAAATCAAAACACACGAAAAGCACCAGAAAAACTCAAATATTAAGACGACAATATTGTTGAGGAAGATATATATTATATTAAATTATCTTTATAATTCAATCTCTTATTATAAATACATAATTCTAGAGGTGCGGAACCATAAAAGCTTCAATTTAATTTTTATTTTCCTCATCATTTTTTATCAAACATTTTCATTGGATGAAGCATAAGCGCAAACACAGCATCTATCATCGCAGCTCGGAACACAATCGGGAGAGCAATGTAAATAAGCACACTCATCATTAACTTTGCACCGGCGACATGCACTGACTTGTGTCTTAAAACCTGCAAAATTCATTTACCTAGTCAAAATCTTAAATGGTGTTTTATTTTATGAGAGAAAAATATTCATTGCACACAATTTTACATAACATGCAACCAAGCTAATCAATGTACACATAACATTTTATTTTCCGAAGCACAAAAAAATTTTACACATAACATTTCAATTTTTAGCTTAACTCATTGATTCTTTTTTAATAAAAAGGAAAAGAAAATTAATTTACTGAATGCATCAAATAGCATGAGAAAAACCTTCTCATGACATAAGTGAAAAGAATCCATTGGAATACAACTGGACAATCCTACAAGCATACATCTAGGTTACATTTAAACATTAGAGTCCACCCTAAACTAATAAGATGAATAGAAAAAAAAAATCCCAAGCCAGAGGGTCCTGTTAAAGCATATAACAATGGAGAGAAAAATTGCAACAAAAGCCGGACTTCACCACATTAGGCTAAGGCCAAGGAACCTGCAAAAACAAACGCAAAGCAAAAAAATGGAGAGAAATATTACCAGGTTGAGATGCTATGAGAAATAAAACTGCGACACAAAGAAACAACATCGAAGCTTTCGCCATCACACACTTGAGAATAGATTTATTTTGAAAATCAATATTTTTCTACTAGAATAAAGAGTTAGTTTATTTGGGTTATATTTATAATGAAAAGTGCATTAATTTTCATTTATTTGTTTCCTTTATGAGAGTTTTTGTACCTTTGAAATCTTTTAAGGTAATTTACTTTACCAAATTTATAATTTATTATCATTAAGTCTTAGATGATGGTCATTAATTACTAAGACTGTTGCAATATTCAATATGATTGTTACAGTATGATTGTTGAAATTTTATGCTTCACATAATAATACAATGTTCCCATAGTCATGCAGTTATCATACCATTTTCATTTACATTTCGAGCTCATTTGGTGGGTACCATGCGATAAGAGTAAGATAAGATAAATAGCTGGATAAGGGAAAAGATAAGATAAGATAGGATGTACTCTTATCTTATCCTGTGTTTAAGGTGGACTTGATAATGATAGGATATGATATAAAAAATGAGAAATTAATAAAATTTTCAATAGAATAAATTTAAAATTTATATTTCTAAAATACAGAGTGAGTTTATGAGGGTTATCTTTTTCCTCTCGTACCAAAAAAAAGTTTGAGGGTTATAATGAAAAGTTAATTTTTCATATTTTTTCCTTTATGAGAGTATTCATATATTTGATAGAGAAGCGTAATCTTTTATTTATCAATCAATCATCAATTAAAGGAGACCTGAAACGTTGCATTAAATACATTAATTAATAAATACATTAAATGATAAAATTAAAAACCTTAAAAATGTTACATCTATTTTATTATTCATTATATTAATTACTATTAGTTAACTTTTTTAGTTTTTCATATTTAAAACTAAATGTTAATATTTTTTTAATTTTCATTATTAATCACAACTTGAGAAGAATTCTTAAATAATAATAATGAAAATTGACTACCCTTACATTAGTAGCAATATTAGATAGTTAATAATAATTTTATATTTATGCATAATTGTAAAAAAAAATCAATTTCTTATAACCTCTTTATAGATAGGTTTGTTAACAAATATAAAATCTCTTGGAGGATTGTTGTGGGAAATCTCTCCTTCTGGTATGACAGTTGGTGCCCTCTTAGGCCACTGTGTCTTTTGGTTCCTTACGTTCACATTTCAGACATTGCTTTCCGGGTGAGCGATGTTTTTCGGGATGAGGTGTGTGACTTCCACTGCCTTGCCACTCCTCTATCCCCGGAACTCTCTCACAATTTATTGTCCCTTTGTGTTCACATTGATCCGAGCCTTGATGATCTTCGGGTGTGGGATGACGCTCTTGATGGTTTATTCACGGTTTTGGGGTGCTATCAATGGCTTAAAAGTCGTCGGCATGAGCATTATCTCCCGGTTTCCTAGGTTTGGATTCGGCGTGTCGAGGTCCCGGAGAAGGTTCGATTGTTTGCATGGCAGGTCTTGCATGGCTCTCTTCCTATTACGATGGTTCTGGTTCATCGTGGTGTGGCCATGTCTTCGCTTTGCCGCCTCTGTGATGCGTTTCCAGAAACAATCCTTCACTATTTGCGCGATTGTGAGGATTCTCGTTCAGTTTGGAGCAACCTCGCCTTGTCGTTGGCTTTAGGCTCCCTCACGGTGGATTCGTTTGAGGCTTGGCCTGGGGTGTGTGCCGCGCTCTGATGTTCCTTCTCTCCTCATTCATGTGTGGTTTGTGTGGCGTCGCTGGTGTCGCATGGTGCTTGGCCAGGATTCGGAACCGTGGCGGTTGGTGTTGCGTCGTGCAGCTGACATGATGAGGGTGTTGCGTGCTACTTCTAGAGTTGCTGCAGATCCTCGTTGGGTTCGTTGGAGAGCCCCGCCGGATGGTTGGCTCGCGCTGAATGTTTATGGCCCTTCCTTGGGCAACCCGGGCAGGTCCGGGGCTGGTGGTGTTGTTCGTGACACAGCTAGGATTTGGCGGTTTGGGTTCTTAACGTTTGTTGGTTTCTCTGAGATTCTTAAGGCTGAGCTCCTTGCGATCTTGTATGGGTTGAGGCTTTGTTAGGATCGGGGTCATCGCCGGATTATTGTTTTCTCTGATTTGCAGCATGCTCTTTCCCTTGTACTTCATGGTTGTGGTTGTTTCCATAGTCATGCTGTAAGATCAAGTTTTGATCTAGTAGTACAACTCTATGTTTTGATGATTACAAGTTATCTATTAAGTATGAACAATTATGGTACTCTAACGTTGTTTTTTGAGTGTTCAAATGACAGGTCAAGACTCTGGTCCTATCTCACATGATTCAGAAGCACAATGCTCAAAGAGTAACCTCTGCAACACTTTCGCACGTACTATGTTCAAACTGAACAGTCGATCAAGCTTCAGAAGATCTGAAGATTATAAAGCTCTGATATGGATTCAGCTCACTAGAAGCACTGAAGGATCAGACGCTCTGAAGGATCAGACGCTCTGAAGGATCAGAAGCTCTGAAGCATCAGAAGCTGAGTAGTGAAGACTCTGAAGTCCAAGAGTAAGCTGGCTCTGAAGACCAAGTACTTCTCCTCTGAGTCCAAAAGCAGAAGGTACAAAGGTCAGAGGATTCTAGCTTCCCTCTGACTCTGATCATCAAGCTTCACAAGTTCCAAGATGAAGCATCACTCTGATCAGAAGTCAACAAGGTTAAAGGTCATGTCGCTATCCAAAGTACAAAAGCAATTGTACCATTCCTGAAGACCTTACCTAACTGATTCAGCCACAGCAGAACCTAGAAATTCCAGATCTACCCTCCAACGGTAGCATCTCCATGCAACGTTCAAACCCTAATCCTTGGAGTATATAAAGAGGCTGAAGATTGAAAGATGCCGCCTAAGAAACTTGTTCACGTGCAAGCAAAAATTCAAATATCTTCTTAGCAATCTTTCTTCAAACAGAACTAAGTGTGTTTACTATCAGCTTTCCAAGAAGCATTTATTTGTAAACCCTAAACCTTCAAACATGTATTTGATTTACCTTTAGGAGATCAAGGTTGATCGGATCCTAGAGAAGATTACGAGAGTGAATCTTAGTGATAGCTAAGTCAGTGTATTGTTAGTCACTTTGCAAGTAGCAAGTGCAGTTGTAACAAAACTCTGATTAGTGGATTGCCTTCATTCTAAGAAGGAAGAAATCACCTTAACGGGTGGACTGGATTAGCTTGAGGGATTTATCAAGTGAACCAGGATAAAATCATCTGTGTGTTTTTCTTATCTCTTATCTCTGCACTTTTATCATTGGTGATTGAAGAGATTTATTTAAATCTCAAGTGGGTTAAGTTTTTAGTTATAAAACGCTATTCAACCCCCCTTTCCATCGTTTTTCGTACCTTCAATTGGTATCAGAGCACAAGTTCTGAATACCACACCTAACAGTGTTCAGTGATCCGGGCCGGTGTGAAAAACTAAAATGGCTGTCACCATTGAAACGTAAAAAGATGTCTACAGTGCAAAGCCTTCTATGTTTGATGGGCAAAGATTTGAATATTGGAAAGACACGATTGAAAGCTTCTTTCTGGGCTTTGATGCAGATCTCTGGGATATTATAGTGGATGGCTACGAGGTCCAGTTGATGTTGATGGCAAGAAAATCTCCATATCAGAGATGTCTGCAGAACAAAAGAAGCTTTACTCACTGCATCATAAAGCTAGAACTATTCTTCTAAGTGTTATTTCTTATGAAAAATATCAAAAGATCACAGATCGTGAGTATGCTAAGGGTATCTTTGATTCATTGAAGATGACCCATGAAGGAAACAAGAAAATGAAGGAGTAAAAGGCGTTGGCCTTGATTAGAAAGTATGAATACTTCCACATGGAATCCAGTGAGTCCATTGAGGGCATGTTCTCCAGATTTCAGCTACTCATTGCTGGAATTAGACCTCTCAACAAGAGCTACACAACTGCTGATCATGTCATGAGAATTCTGAGAGGCCTTCGTGAAAGCTGGATGCCTCTGATAACTTCCTTGGAGCTTACAAGAGATGTTGATCAGATGAGTCTGGAAGAACTCATAAGCATACTGAAGTGTCATGAACTGAAGCGTTCTGAACATCAGGATCAGAAAAAGAAGTTTATTGCCTTGAAATCCAAATCTGTAAAGGCTAAAGCTCTCCAAGCAGAAGAAGAAGAATCTGAAGAAGCCTCTGAAGATTCTGATGAGGATGAGCTGACTCTGATCTCCAGAAGGCTTTACCGCATCTGGAAGCACAGGCAGAGCAAGTACAAAGGCTCTGGAAAGAATAAAGGAAAGAATGAATCCTCTTCTGGTAAGAAGAAGTCTTCATCAAAGGAAGTCACATGCTTTGAATGCAAAGAATCAGGGCACTACAAGAGTGATTGTCCTAAGCTGAAAAAGGACAAGAAGCCAAAGAAGTATTTCAAAGCTAAGAAAGGCCTCATGGTGACTTTTGATGAATCAGAGTCAGAGGATGTTGACTCTGATGGAGAAGTTGTTGAAGGACTCATGGCTATTGTCAAGAACAAAGAAGCAGAGTCAAAAGAAGCAACTAACTCTGAATCAGCATTAGAGGAAGATCCAGACTCTGACGATGAAAATGAGGTATTCGCTTCTTTCTCAACCTCTGAACTTAAATGTGCTTTGTTTGATATCATGGATAAATATAACTCTCTCTTGACTAAGCATAAAAGGTTGAAAAAGGAATTCTCTGCTGTTTCTAAAACTTCTACTGAACATAAGAAAATTATGTCTGAGCTGAAAGAAAATAATCATGCTTTAGTTAACTCTAACTCTGTGCTTAAAAACCAGATTATCAAGTTAGAAGAAGTTGTTGCATGTGATGCCTCTGATATAAAGAATGAATCTAAATATGAAAAATCCTTTCAAAGATTCCTAGATAAAAGCGTAGATAGAAGCTTGATGGCTTCAATGATCTATGGCGTTAGCAGAAATGGGATGAGTGGTATTGGCTATTCTGGACCAAGTAGAAATGAGCCTCCTATGCCTAAGGCCAAACCTCTGCATGAACATTTTGTACCCTCTGGTACCATTTTGCCTGAATCATTGCCTGCTAAAATTCCTAAACCTTCTCGTAAAAAGGGAACTCCTTCTGTGCTTAAATATCATGCTCAAATCCCTTTATATTATCATATTGAGAAACCCAAGGTCATCAGAACCTCTGGGGTAACTAACAAGAAAGGACCCAGAAAATGGGTACCTAAGGATAAGATTATCTATGTTGCAGATATCCTTGATCGCTCCACTGAAACACCAATCATGGTATCTGGACAGTGGATGCTCGTGTCCCTTGACGGGAGAAAGGCGTATGTTCCAAGAGCTAAAACTTAAGCCTGGAGGCGAAGTTGGCTTTGGAGGAAATGAGAAGGGTAAAATTATTGGTTCTGGTACTATTGGAGTTGATAATAGTCCATACATTGATAATGTTCTGTTGGTAGATGGCTTAAATCATAACTTATTGTCTATAAGTCAATTAGCTGACAAGGGTTATGATATAATCTTCAATCAAAAGTCTTGCAGGGCTGTAAGTCAGATCGATGACTCTGTTCTGTTTCACAGCAAGAGGAGGAACAACACTTATAAGATCAGACTATCTGAGTTGGAAACTTAGAAAGTAAAGTGCCTTCTGTTTGTTAATGAAGAGCAATGGGTATGGCATAGACGGTTAGGGCATGCCAGTATGAGAAAGATTTCTCAGCTGAGTAAGCTTGACCTTGTCAGGGGCTTACCCACTCTGAAGTTCTCTTCAGATGCTCTTTGTGAAGCATGTCAGAAAGGCAAATTTACAAAAGTCTCCTTCAAGGCAAAGAATGTTGTTTCCACCTCAAGGCCGTTGGAACTTCTGCATATCGACCTTTTTGGACCAGTGAAAACTGAGTCTATAGGTGGCAAAAGATATGGGATGGTCATTGTTGATGACTATAGCCGCTGGACATGGGTAAAATTTCTATCCCGCAAGGATGAGTCTCATTCTGTGTTCTCTACCTTTATTGCTCAAGTGCAAAACGAGAAGGCTTGTAGAATTATGCGTGTCAGAAGTGATCATGGTGGAGAGTTTGAGAATGACAAGTTTGAGAGTCTGTTTGATTCCTATGGAATTGCACATGATTTCTCTTGTCCTAGAACTCCTCAACAAAATGGGGTTGTTGAGAGGAAGAATAGAACTCTTCAAGAGATGGCTAGAACCATGCTTCAAGAAACCGACATGGCAAAGCACTTCTGGGTTGAGGCAGTAAACAAAACATGTTACATTCAGAATAGGATCTCTATCAGACCAATTCTGAATAAGACTCCTTATGAATTGTGGAAGAAAGTAAAACCCAACATTTCTTACTTTGATCCTTTTGGTTATGTTTGCTATGCTCTGAATACTAAGGATAGATTACATAAGTTTGATTCTAAATCTTCTAAATGTTTATTACTTGGTTACTCTGAACGATCTAAAGGTTTTAGAATTTTTAATACTGATGCTAAAACTATTGAAGAATCTATCCATGTTAGATTTGATGATAAGCTTGACTCTGATCAGTCAAAGCTAGTTGAAAAGTTTGCAGATATGAGTATTAATGTTTCTGACAAAGGCAAAGCTCTAGAGGAAGCTGAGCCAGAGGAAGACTCTCCAGAGGAAGTTGGTCCCTCTGATTCCAGCCTCAGAAGAAGAGCAAAATTGTTGCCTCTCACCCTAAGGAGTTGATTCTGGGTAACAAAGATGAACCAGTCAGAACCAGATCAGCATTCAGACCCTCTGAAGAGACTCTACTTAGTCTGAAGGGATTGGTATCCTTAATTGAACCAAAATCAATTGATGAAGCTCTTCAAGACAAAGACTGGATTCTGGCAATGGAAGAAGAACTGAATCAATTCTCCAATAATGATGTTTGGAACCATGTCAAGAAACCTCAAGGCGCTCACATCATTGGAACCAAGTGGGTGTTCAGAAACAAGCTGAATGAAAAAGGAGATGTAGTCAGAAACAAAGCAAGGCTAGTTGCTCAAGGCTACTGTCAGCAAGAAGGAATAGATTATACTGAAACATTTGCTCCAGTAGCAAGAATGGAAGCAATCAGACTGCTGATTTCATTCTCAGTGAATCACAACATAATTCTTCATCAGATGGATGTTAAGAGTGCCTTCCTGAATGGATACATCTCAGAGGAAGTGTATGTGCACCAACCTCCTAATTTTGAAGATGAGAAGAACCCTGGCCATGTTTTCAAATTGAAGAAATCTCTCTATGGTCTGAAGCAAGCTCCCAGAGCATGGTATGAGAGACTCACCTCATTCTTTCTGGAAAATGAGTTTGTAAGGGGTAAAGTTGTAACACCCCGATTTCCAGGTGTCACTTTAGTAACTCAAAAATAAACGCGGAGAACAGGTATTTTTTTTTTTAATAACGGTAATAGAAAAATAAAGACATAACCCAGCAAACTAAACTAACCGATGTACATCAAATATAAACATGTACAGCCTCAGCTGCACTCCCACGTCACGCGCACTCGCAGTGACTCCAAAGTAGTGTGCCCGTAGGCAAATATGTACAGATCCAGAAGTGTGAGTAAAAGTCATAAATACAATCCTCCAAGAGTAAGTCAGCCTCAAAATGGCCTCAGTAAAGACCCCTATAGTCCGACTGACTCACTGTGATCCCTCAGTAAGAGAACCACACAAAAAGCCATGCGTCGGGAACCTACCTTGTCCCAAAAGCAAAACGAATCAGAGCTCTACACAAAATATGACGCCTGCCTAACCTACCCTCCCAGTACCGCTCAAAGCTCCTCCTCCTCCTCCTCGTCGCTCGGCGAGTAGCTGTCGACGTCAGTTTCGGAGTCAGAGTCCACCGTGATCATCTCGATATCAAAGTCCACGACCTCCTTCCTAACTGTCCTGCGAACAACCCTAGTCGAGCCCATCTCAACATCTACCTCCTCAGTAAGGACATCCTCCTCCACCACACGAACCAGGGGTTCCACACGGTAGCCGCGCGGTGGAGTAAACGGAAAACGGCGAGAGGCAGATGGAACAACAGGCTTCCTCTTCGGCTCCACGAGCCTCGAGGACGACGCCACGTCAGTAGGATCGACAGCAGTAGCAGGAAGTGGCGCGACAGGTGCATCAACATCAGCCTCGATCTCGGATGGGTCCTCCTCATCGGATGAAGATGAAGGTGGTGCAGGTGGTCCTCGACCAGTGCCTGGTCCACAGCGAACTGAAGGCGGCAAGTTGAAGCTCAGCTCCATGCGTCGTAGAACTCCCCTCGTCAGACGTCCACGCTTGTCAGTACGGTCCTCCATGACCCTTCCCCGGTACGTCGCCCGATGATCCACAGCATCGATCACCCAAGCGGTGGGGGCATGTCTGTGAATTCGATCAATGGCAGGAGATCATCCCAGCTTCCTCTGTTGTCTAATACACAAGCACGCAGGAGATCCTCTAACGACTGAATAGTTCTCTCTGTTTTCCCGTCAGTTTGTGGATGATATGTCGAACTCAATCTCAGCTTGGTTCCTAACGCGTCATGAAGAGCTCCCCAAAAGTGTGAAGTAAACTTTGGATCACGATCAGACACAATACTCGTCGGAACTCCGTGTAGTCTTACAATCTCGGCCACATAAATCTCAGCCAACTTTTCCACGTTGTAAGTATTTCTCACTGGTAGAAAATGCGCTGACTTGGTCAAACGGTCCACGATTACCCAAATCGAATCGTGTCGCTTCTGTGTTCTTGGCAATGCCACCACAAAATCCATGGAGATGCAATCCCATTTCCATTCTGGCACGTCTAAACTCTGTAACATACCAGCAGGTCTCTGATGCTCTACTTTAGCCTTCTGACAAGTCAAACATGTAGCTACATACTCGGCCACTTGTTTCTTCATTCTCGGCCACCAGAAGTTCAGTTTCAAGTCTTGATACATCTTTGTCATTCCAGGATGAATGCTCCACTTGCTCTTGTGTCCTTCATCCATGATCAACCTTCTCAATCCTGGGTTGGTGGGTACACAAACTCTGTCCATCGTAGGATGTTGTCAGTCCCTATCTTGAACTCCGGGTCTTTCCCTTGAGTCACTAAGTTTCTCTTCTCTAGCAGAAACACATCTTGCAATTGTCGCTCTCTAATCTCTTCCATCAGTCCACTGGCGATTCTGATCATACCGAACTTCAACATTCCCTCAGACAGTGTCACACCCAAACTCATATCTCGAAATTGTTCCAGCAACTCCAGCTCTTTAGCCATCATTGACGAGACATGCATCTTCCTACTCAAAGCATTAGCAACTACATTTGCCTTCCCAGGGTGATATTGCAGCGTAAACTCGTAGTCCTTGTAAACTCCATCCATCTTCGTTGTCTCATGTTCAGCTCCTTCTGATCGAACAAGTATTTAAGACTCTTGTGATCGCTAAATATCGTGAAAGTACAACCATAGAGGTAATGCCTCCAGATTTTGAGCGAAAACACAACAGCAGCTAACTCCAAATCGTGCGTCGGGTAGTTCTTCTCGTGAGTCTTCAACTGTCTCGAAGCATAAGCCACCACTTTCCGATGTTGCATCAGTACACATCCCAAGCCTTGATGTGAAGCATCACAATAGACCTCATAAGGTTCCTCCGGTTGTGGCAAAATAAGCACAGGTGACGTCGTCAAACGTTCCTTCAGAGTCTGAAAACTTGATTCACACGCCTCAGTCCATGCAAAAGGTTGATCCTTCCTCGTAAGTTGAGTCAAAGGTCCAACAATCTTGGCAAATCCCTCAATGAAGCGTCTATAATATCCAGCTAAGCCCACGAAACTTCTGATTTCTGTCACTGTCTTCGGTTGTTCCCAAGCCAAAACAGTCTCCACTTTCGCTGGATCCACAGCTATGCCTTCCTCTGAGATAACATGGCCTATGAAGTTGACTTCCTCAAGCCAGAATTCACACTTGGAAGGGTTCGCGTACAGCTTTTTCTCTCGCAACACTTGTAAAACTTGGCGCAAATGTTCTTCATGTTCCTTGGCGTCCTTCGAATAGATCAGAATGTCGTCAATAAACACCACTACAAACCGATCCAAGAACTCATGAAAGATGCGGTTCATGTAGTCCATGAAAACAGCAGGTGCATTCGTCACCCCAAACGGCATCACTAGGTACTCGTAGTGTCCGTAGCGAGTACTGTCGGAGTCAGAGTCCACCGTGATCATCTCGGTATCCAAGTCCACGACCTCCTTCCTAACTGTCCTGCGAACAACCCTAGTCGAGCCCATCTCAATATCTACCTCCTCAGTAAGGACATCCTCCTCCACTACACGAACCAGGGGTTCCACACAGTAGCCGCGCGGTGGAGTAAACGGAAAACGGCGAGAGGCAGATGGAACAACAGGCTCCCTCTTCGGCACCACGAGCCTCGAGGACGACGCCACGTCAGTAGGATCGACAGCAGTAGCAGGAAGTGGCGCGACAGGTGCATCAACATCAGCCTCGATCTCGGATGGGTCCTCTGTAACACCCCGATTTCGGTGGCGTCACTTTAGTAACCAAAATAAACTTAATGAGGAAAAACGTAAATATTTTTTTTTGTCGATAATAAAAACAAGACTGAAATCAATAAAACCCAAATGCGAAAGGCAACAGAACTAATAAACAATATATATAACCTCCCCCGCTGTAAGTAGCGACCTCGTCACGAGTAACCTCCAGTGACGGAAAGTTGAAAAATGTAACGCCCGTAGGCAAAATGTACAATCCCAAAATGATAGGTCAAGTGTCAGCAACCCAAGCCCTCAAAAATAAGAATAAGTCAGAGCTATGACACTAACACCCAACCTTAGTAGACTCTAAACACCCATCCCCCATACTTCCATCATCGACTCCCATCTGGTCATGCATGAAGTCCGGGTCCACGTCGAAGGCTCAGTAGTAGTCATTTCGCTCCGGGTCTTCCCCGAACGACGAAGTATCACGAAAGAATCCACCGACGACATCTGACAAAAAGGGCATACATAGCCCCCCAAACACAGGTAGCACGTGCAAGGGTCAACTTACGGAATACAGTATGGAGAATACAAGACATCAGGTAAAGTATAAGGGGTATATATATAGATATATATATATATATATATATATATATATATATATATGTTGTATATATACATATAAGTTCTGCATTGTCTACCCTAAGGTTTAAACATAGCATGTTATCAAATCTCTAGTACAATTCAATCATCAAAGCACATAACGATTTTTATCAACATCTACTCATCAAAACACATAACGATGTTTATCTACATCAACTCCTATAAAACACATAACGATGTTCATCAACATCAACTCATCCAAATCCCCAACGAATATAATAAGAGTGCATGATATGTCAATGCAACGTCAATTTTAACGGTTCCGGAAGAAGTAGGCTGGGCACGATCGAGTCGGTCCTAACACTGGCATTGTGTCGACCATAACCCTCGAGTGTCACTTACAACCTTGACATAGCCGGATCAGTCCTAACCCTGCGGGTCGACTTTTCCCTCCGCCATGCCCGACAATCAACAGGTCGATCCTAACCTCACGGTCGATCATATCCCCCGTCGATGTCCGAATTACCCGAAGGTATAAACTGTACCCGAAGGTATAAACTGTACCCGAAGGCATAATTGTACCCGAAGGCATAAACTGTACCCGAAGGCATAAACTGTACCCGAAGGCATAACTGTACCCGTAGGCATAAACTGTACCCGAAGGCATAAACTGTACCCGAAGGCATAACTGTACCCGAAGGCATAAACTGTACCCGAAGGCATAAACTGTACCCGGAGGCATAAACTGTACCCGAAGGCATAAACTGTACCCGAAGGCATAACTGTACCCGTAGGCATAAACTGTACCCGAAGGCATAAACTGATCTCATGATGATCTCCAAATCATCCGACTCATCTCCATCCGATGGTCAAAACTATTCAACAAACAAGAGTATCGACATACTCGGAAACTACTCGTTTCCCGGCTTATCTCTCGGATAGCCCAACAACACAGCTGCTCCAGCAGCACAAGAGTATCCCGCATTCACAAGGTCTCACGCCTCAGTGAAGCTTCATGCTGTTCACGAGGTCTCACGCCTCAGTGAAGATCCATGCTTTCCACATGGACTCACGCCTCAGTGGAGTATCACGCATTCACAAGGTCTCACGCCTCAGTGAAGCTTCTCGGCTCATCCCTTGGATGGCTAAACAAACTGCTCAACGAGCGAAGGAGTATCAACATACTCAGAACTTACCAATCTCCTCAACACTTAGATCCGACGACACTTCTCGTTTTCCAAAACTAAGATTCGACTCCTAAGCTTCCTTCGAGATTATTATCATCATTAAAAGGTTTCAAGGTTGTTTAATGTCTTATGAGTTTTCCTTACAAAATAGTTTCCACTTTTGTCATATCGCAAATCTTACAAGTTCTCGGGATCTCCAAATCCCCAAATAACTCTAGAGAATGTCTCGATCCATGAAAACCATAACAAGGCCCGAATCTCATTCGTCCTATCAAACTTTCTCAAAACTCTCAAAATAAAATCGGCATGACCTGCCCGCTATTCTCACTAATCAGAAACTCAGATTTCGTTGCAAAAGCATAATTACATCATCACAGTCAATCAACATGTCATATATCAACAAATTAAGCAATATCCATATAGCACTTAGCATATAAGGCATGCACCACACATCCTAGATTACCCACATAGCACATAGCATGTAAGTCAATCTCAAAAACAGTCAGTAGATGAATCATCTACATTGTCAGCCGAAGCCTCAGAAAACATTTTACCAGTCAAACACAAACAAGTGCATAAACAATAAATCAAGTCGAATTCATCGACACCTAAAGCATTAACTAACAAGGTAAGTTGCCCTTACCTATAGTTATTCCAGCGTTCTCCTCAAACGTTCCTTCACACTCTATGCCTTGCTCTTCAGGAAATTCCTCAAAGCACCTTTAGAGCAAAACCACAGAATTCAATCACAATGAGTCTGAAACTCAGCAAACAATAGATACTAGGGTTACTCGAAGTAGCATATACTTCGAAGTACGATAATCTAGCGCGAAAGGACAAGTTTTCGAAAAAGGAATTTTCCTCCTCCCCCCTTAAAGGGCTCGGCCACTTTTGGTAATTGTGGGGCTCAATTTTTCTTCGATCAAACTTGGTTCCTATGCTTTCATTAGCCGTAACTAAGGGTATTCTAAACTCGGAAAAATAATCGGATCGAAAAATGTCGCAGGGGTATTTTGGTCATGATTTTTAACTTAGAATTTCAAAACTGAAATCCCAAAAAGCAAATTTTACAGGGACGTTACTAACGACGTTTATGACAACTAATCCTACTAGCACTAAGCTAAGGCGATAGTTTTCAGCCTAAAGGTTGAAGCTTTACCCCAAAAATGGGTATTTAAGGCATAAATTGATTCCGGCGGAAATCCGGCGGCATAACGGAAAATCTAATCCGGCAGAAGTGATCTTGGGCATGTAAGGAAGATGTTTAGAATCAAAAATGAAATATTCAGGACAGTTTTGCAAAAACCTCAAAACTATCAGCTCAGAAAAGTCTACAGAAAAGCTATGGAAAAAGAGATCAGAGGTAAGGATTAGCGACTATACCTCGAAACCTTGAAGCAGCAACTGATTGATCGACGATCAAGCAAGGATTGAACAAAAACTCTTCTTCCTTCCTCCTTGGATGAACTCGCGGGTTTGTGGAGAGAAAATGGTGGAAATTTTGTGTTTTTCTTCCTTTCTTGGCTATATATAGAGGTTGGCAAAACGCGGTAAAATGAAAGTTTCGCGAATCTGATTTTTCCGGCTTCATTCTCCATGAATTCTAAGATAGGTTTTGGCGAATGAATTCCAAAACTAAAATGAGGTCACCTTGTATTTTTAGCGACTAATGCATAATCGGTATAAAACTATTTTACCCGATAAGTTGCTTTTTGCATCGAATGTCGGAATGGAAAACTTCCTTCTGAAGAAAGATTGAAATCATCAAGAGAAATGGGTGTACGCGTGTAGAATCTTCATTTGAAGCTCTGAATAGAAAAAGTCTTCATTGTCGGTTGATTCTAGGGTTTTGAAATACCAGGGATTCGGTTTCGGCAAACTTCCGATGATTGGAATCGGACGTTCGTAGATCCTAGAGTTTCGCCTCGAAACGATTTTGATATATGGAAAAAGAGAAGTTCTAACATTTCTCTGAAGATTTTTGGACTAAAATCCTACAGTGTTCCAAGGGTGGAACATAGTGTTATTTCCTAAGATTCTTGTCCTAGGTTTTAAAGCGAATATTAGTTGTGCTATAACTTAAATCGACTTCGATACAATCCTCAGACTTTTCCTGAACTTTCTCCTTCATATATTTGTTTCATTTGGTAAACTCTAGTTCAGGTTTCCCATCACGATACATCAACCCTAATCGTGAATAGGATTCTATTTAGTTGGCATAAGTTTAAAAACTTGGGCCTTACATTACTACCCTCCAAAAAGAAAGTTTCGTCCTCGAAACTTAGGGTTCAGTAAAAGCTCCGGATATTATTCCTTGATCTTCTCCTTAGTCACCAATCAAATTAAAACTCGACTTGAGTCTTAATACCTCGTACAGGACAAGACTGACTCCCTTAATCATAAATTCATTAACCACTCATAAGCTAATCACCCTCTTACAATCTAACAATCCATTATTGTCGTCTTCGTCATCAAAACCTTCCTCACTCAAACCAATTTAGGCTTACTGAAATCCCTAACACTTCGCATAAATCGAGATTTATCCTTAAGGAGGTCAATTCATAACTATACCTCAAGGGTCTTAACTAGTCATTCTATCATCCGATCCTCCAACCTTCTGAGGTTTAACTACTATCGTAACTGCTATCACCACTACATCCCTTATTCATACATGATCTTCAACTCCCTAAGTCAATCTTAATCATAGGATTCTTATTCAACTGAGCAAAATTCACTTGCTAACTCTAGCATGCATCACCGAAATCCATAACAAAGTTCCATTCACTATTAGACTCTGAGTAGCTTGTCCAAATATGATAAGTTCAAGTATTCATCTTAATACTAACACTTTTCTTCTTGTAACTTGATTACCATCTCGTCGATAAACTTCTTAATCTCCCAATCAAATTATGACAAACTTCAAGTCCTACACACTTATGACCAGAATTAATAGACTTAAAACCTAAACCTTTTCCAAGTTTGGATCTCTGATGCTCTGTAACTCTTCAACATTTCCTAATAGAATAGTCATCTCTTAAAACTACAACTCCTTCGCAAGGAAAACAAATACTTAATGAGAACTTTTTCCTCCCAAACTCAACTAATCTTCGATCAACTCAAGTTAATCTTACCAATCCTTCTATCAAAGTCCATAGCCAGCTGTGATTCCGAATATCACCCCCTCAATATTAAGTTGATCAGGCCTAATACATCGAAGGTGGAAATCTAGAAAAACCTACTGGAACAGTCAATGAGTTCCTATCATCCAATAGTCACAAATATCCTGACATCACATCCTCAACGATTCCGCTACGGAACTACACGCCCTCAACATCATACGTATACTATCCATAAGAAATCTCTATGAGATTCATTCTTCAGCTTCTAGCTTCCTTTTAAATGCATCGGTACAAGACTACTTTCT
The DNA here is from genome assembly GCF_012489685.1 of Lotus japonicus. Classification (NCBI taxonomy): domain Eukaryota; kingdom Viridiplantae; phylum Streptophyta; class Magnoliopsida; order Fabales; family Fabaceae; genus Lotus; species Lotus japonicus. The sequence continues at coordinate 27,821,200 of NC_080046.1, forward strand.
AGGCTTACCGTGTCATTCTAAACCTCGTATAACTTAAGGTATCAATAGGGGTAATAACTATAAGGTCAAAGCTTAGACAGTATAAGTAAGTTAGGTGTGTTTGCACACGCTACGAGAGTAATGGAATATATTATACTGAAATGAGAAAGAATGGTTAGAAGGTTACCGTCGTTCTTGCGCTCTCCTCTGGCTAACTTCTTCGATCCTCCTCCGTCCATGATATAAACTCTTCCCCTAGTAGTGAGGCGCTTTCCCCTTGCAGTGTTAACAGATGGCTCCCTCTTGGGCGCCTTACAATCCACAGCTAGATGTCCCACTCGGTTGCAATTAAAGCATCTTGGTCCAGTCGCTGGGCACTTGTCAGCAAAATGTCCAGTCTTCCCACACCGGAAACATGTCACATCCGTGTTGCCGACTTGATTCCCTGCACCTCCAGTAGCAAGGGTCATCGGTTTGTACTGTCCTAGGGTATAACCTTCCCCCATAGGGCGCTGATAAGGCTTCTTCATCTGAAACCTTCCTTTTCCAAGATTGTCTTGGGAGCTCGACCTCATCGGTCCCCCAGTTCCTGCTCTATTCATCCTTCTATTTTTCATCAGCTCCACCTCTGTGGCCTTCTCCACCAAAGCTTGAAATCGTATAATCCCCAACGGCCTCACTGAATCTTCGATGTCTGCTCTCAGTCCATTCAGAAACCGCTTACACATGTAGCGTTCATCAACATGGTTGTTGAAAAACTGGAAGTGCTTAGCCAATGATTCCAGCTTGGAAGCATACTCAGGTACGGTCATGCTCCCTTGACAAAGGGTCAGAAATTGTGCCTGTAAGGCCCAAGTTTTTAAGCTTATGCTAAGTGAATAAACTTCCTATTCACGATTAGGGTTGATGTAATGTGAAGGGAAACCTGAACGAAAGTTTATTAAATGAAATATATTTATGAAGGAGAAAGTTCAGGAAAAGTCAAAGGATTACATCATGATCGATAAAATTTATAGCACGAACGTTTTACGCTTAAACCTAGGTCAGAAACCCTAGTATATAGCTAATTTTCACTTTTAGGCACGATGGCAGTTAATTCCAAAAATATTCAGAGAAATGTTAGAACTTCTCTTTTTCCATATATCACAATCGTTTCGAGGCGAAACTCTAGGATCTACGAACGTCCGATTCCAATCATCGGAAGTTTGCCGAAACCGAATCCCTGGTATTTCAAAACCCTAGAATTTCTCGACAATGAAGACTTTTTCTATTCAGAGCTTCAAATGAATATTCCACACGCGTACACCCATTTCTCTTGATGATTTCAATCTTTCTTCAGAAGGAAGTTTTCCATTCCGACATTCGATGCAAAAAGCAACTTATCGGGTAAAATAGTTTTACACCGACTATGCTTTAGTTGCCAAAAATATAAGGAGACCTCATTTTAGTTTTGGAATTCTTTCGCCAAAACCTATCTTAGAATTCACGGAGAATGACGCCGGAAAAATCAGATTCGCGAAACTTTCTTTTTCCCGCGAATTTCCATCTTCTATATATAGCAAACAAGTGAGAAAAAAACACAAAACTCCTCCATTTTCTCTCCTCAAGGCCGCGAGTTCATCCAAGGAAGAAGGAAGAAGAATTTTCTTCATTACTTGCTTGATCGTTGATCCGTTAGTTGCTGCTTCAAGGTTTCGAGGTATAGTCGCTAATCTTTACCTCTGATCGCTTTTTCCATAGCTTTTCTGTAGAGTTTTCTGAGCGGATAGTTTATGGGTTTTTGCAAAACTATCCTGAATCTGTCATTTCTGATTCTAAACCTCTTCCTTATGCGCCCAAGATCACTTCTGCCGGGTTAGATTTTCCGTTATGTCGCCGGGATTCCGCCGGAATCAATTTGAGCCTAAAATACCCATTTTTGGAGTTTTTGGAGTAAAGCTTCAACCTTTAGGCTGAAAACTATCGCCTTAGCTTAGTGCTAGTAGGATTAGTTGTCATAAACGTCGTTGGTGACGTCCCTGCAAAATTTTATTTTTGGGATTTCAGTTTTGAAAAATCCTAAGTTAAAAATCATGACCCAAATACCCCTGCGACAGTTTTTGATCCGATAATTTTTCCGAGTTCAGAATACCCTTAGTTACGGCTTATGAAAGCATAGGAACCAAGTTTGATCGAAGAAAAATCGAGCCCCATAATTGCACAAAGTGGCCGAGCCCTATTAGGGGGGAGGAGGAAAATTTCCTTTTCCGAAAACTTGTCTTTCGCGCTAGTTTATCGTACCTTAGGGTATAGATTACTTCGACTAACCTTAGTAAGTATCGATAGCTTAGTTTCCGATAGATTCTGATAGTATTCTGTGATTTTATTGTAAAGGTGCTTTTGAGGATTTCCCCGAGGACCAACACTTTGAGAGCGAGGAAGCACTAGTTGATCATTCTGGAGAACTTTCAAGTGAGGGCTTCTCACTGAATCTCTAGTTAATGCTTAGGGTCGATGTTTCGACATTGTTTACTGTTTATGCACTGGAATTGTGTGTGATTGGAAAATGTTTTCTGAGGCTTCGGCTGACAATGTAGATGATTCATCTACTGAATGTTTTTGAGATTGTCTTACATGCTATGTGCTATGTGGGTAATCTAGGATGTGTGGTGCATGCTTTATATGCTAAGTGCTAAGTGTTTATGATGCGATTTATTGATATATGACATGTTGTTGATTGTGATGATTTAAATATGCTCTGTACTGGAATCTGAGATTCTGAATGGTGAGAATAGCGGGCAGGTCATGCCGATTTTATTTTGAGAGTTTTGAGAAAGCTTGAAAGGACGAATGAGATTCGGGCCTTGTTGTGGTGTTGTATGGATCGAGACATTCTCTGGAGTCATTTGGGGATTAGGAGATCCCGAGAACTTATAGGATTCGCGATAAGACTAAAAGGATAATTATTTTGTAAAGAAAACTCATAAGACATTAAACAACCTCTAAATCTTTAAGTAATGGTAATAATCTCGGAAGGAAGCTTTGGATGCAAATCATAGTTTTGGAAAACGAGAAGTGTCGTCGGATCCCAGCATTGAGAAAGTTGAGGGGCTTCGAGTATGTAGATGTTGTGGTGCTGTTGGAGCAGCGTTTGTTGTTGTGCTGTTGGAGCAGCTATTGTGGTTGTGCTGTTGGAGCAGCTATGTTGTTGGGTGTATCTTCGACTTTGCGGCGCGAATCCGTATGTCCAAACCCGACGGGTTGGGCCGATTCGGCAATAATTGTTGACACGCGCGAATCCGTATATTCAATCCGATGGAGTGGATCGATTCGGCGGTAGTCACTCAGGCACGCGTGAGTCCGTATGTTCAATCCGATGGATTGGATCGATTCAGCGATTGCCATTTTACCTCGCGTGAATCCGTATGTTCAATCCGAGGGATTGGATCGATTCAGCGACAACTTTTCGACACGCGCGGATCCGTATATTCAATCCGATGGATTGGATCGATTCGGCGATAGTCATTGGACACGCGCAACGTCCGTATGTTCGACTCCTTTGAGTGAACCGACTTGGCGTTGTCATTTGTTGCGTGTGCGAGTCCGTACGTTCATCCCGATGGGTTGGATCGACTCGACATGCCTATTTGTGGGAGTTGCGTGTGCGAGTCCGTATGTTCAACCCAAGGGGTTGGATCGACTTGACATGCCTAATTGTTGGGCTATCCTGGGGATAAGTCCGGGAAACCGGTAGTTTCCGAGTATGTGATACTCTTTGCTTGTTGAGCAGTTGTGACCATCGGATTGAGATGAGTCGGATGATCCGGAGATCATCATGAGTTACTATGTTGATGTGAAGAAGTGTCTTTTGTCGCAGAATCGACTTTACCTTAGGGTAAGCTTTTAGAGACTTTAATTTACCTAGAACACGTGGCGACGTGTCGAGTGAGAGTCGGAGACGTTGTTTGACTAATCATCCTGCATTCATGCATACTGATTTAGTTGTCGAGTGTGATTGTTATTTGTTAATCCTATTTGGAACATGTTAATTGTTATTATTGCTGTTAAGTTCATTATGGAATATGCAACCCTAGGATGTTATCCCTAGCTATAAGCCTAAGTGGCTATTCTCTTATCTATATCTATTGGTGCTATTATTTATGTAATTCTTTGGAGTTGACCCTCGCGTCTTCTGTGTGTGCTTTGGCGGACAAACGCCCTTTGCCAGATGTCTTTGGCGGACTGGTTCACGACGGTTCACCCTTCGGGGGAAACTAGAGTTGGGATGCTGGAACAGGAGCGCATCGCGATAGCGAGCGGAGGACGGATGGTGTACATAGACTAGGTCGTTCTGGATTTCGAATTCGGACGACGATCATGCTAGCATGTAGGTTTTAGTGCTGGTGTGAGCTCCTCGAGATGGGATTAGTGTAGGAGTAGAGTCTTAGCTCTGAACATCATTTGTTTTCTTTGGGGACAGGGTAGTTTCCCACCTATAGCTTTTTGTGTGGTTCCTTTACGGGAATCACAGAGAGTTGGTTGGACTTAAGAGGTCTTGTTTTAGGCCATCTGGGCTGACTTATTCTTATTTTGAGGGACAGTGTTGCAGACACCTAACCTTTCTTTTGGATTATACCTTTTGCCTACGGGCGTTCTTTTCTACTACTTTCCGTCACTGGAGGTTACTCGTGACGAGGTTGGGTACTTACAGCGGGGGTTGTAAATATTTATTGGATAATAGTTTTATTGCTTTTCGCATTTGGGTTTTATTTAATTCAGTCTTGTCTTAGTTATTATATCGAAAAAAAAATATTCACGTATTTCCGCATTAAGTTTACTTTTGGTTACTAAAGTGACGCCACCGAAATCGGGGTGTTACAGTGCCTCTCGCTCGTCTCGAGCGCTAGTTGGAAAGTACTTCTCTAGAAATGCAGCACGGAAAGAGTTCCAATTCACCTCTTCGTGGTTAGCTCCCATAATTCCTCTGGTACCCTTCCACCTGTACTCAGCATCGCCCAACAGCAGATAAGTTGCCAGGCCCACCTTAGCCCCTTCAGCAGTCTGCAGTACTTCGAAAATCTTCTCAATTTCTTGGATCCACAGATCCGCATTGTCCGGGTCAGTCCCACCCGTGAACTTGGGTGGATCCTGCCTTCTGAAATCATTCAGTCCCCTGTTCTGGTCCAGGGCTACTTCTCTCTGAAGCCGGTGTAGCTCGCGTGTATCCTCAGTAGCACGCCTATGTGCATTGTCATTCGTCTGTACAGTCATTGCTTGGACCAAAGTGGCCACCATCTCAGCAAGTTGGTTAGAGTTCACCATGTTCTGTTAAGTTAAGCAAACAGTTAGTACTCATCATAAGATAGCATCTAGCATGACTATAGAATATGATCAAGCAATAACTTCAATCAATTCTAAGCAAAAAATCGCTTGCAGACAATCAATTTTTACTCTTTGCAGAGTCACACAACCTAGCACAGAAGACCTATTCCCCAAAGACTCCCGAAAGACTCGACAAGCTCTGATACCACAATGTAACACCCCGATTTCGGTGGCGTCACTTTAGTAACCAAAATAAACTTAATGCGGAAAAACGTAAATATTTTTTTTGTCGATAATATAAACAAGACTGAAATCAATAAAACCCAAATGCGAAAGGCAACAGAACTAATAAACAATATATATAACCTCCCCCGCTGTAAGTAGCGACCTCGTCACGAGTAACCTCCAGTGACGGAAAGTAGAAAAATGTAACGCCCGTAGGCAAAATGTACAATCCCAAAATGATAGGTCAAGTGTCAGCAACACAAGCCCTCAAAAATAAGAATAAGTCAGAGCTATGACACTAACACCCAACCTTAGTAGACTCTAAACACCCATCCCCCATACTTCCATCCTCGACTCCCATCTGGTCATGCATGAAGTCCGGGTCCACGTCGAAGGCTCAGTAGTAGTCATTTCGCTCCGGGTCTTCCCCGAACGACGAAGAATCACGAAAGAATCCACCGACGACATCTGACAAAAAGGGCATACATGAAGGTATGAAAAACGGTAGAAAGGGGGGGTTTGAATAACGTTTTCAGTACAAAACTACCACCTTAAAGATTTTAACAAATCTTTTCGAGAACTAAGTGCAAAAGATAGAGATAGAAAAGCACACAAGGATTTTATCCTGGTTCACTTGATAAATCACTCAAGCTACTCCAGTCCACCCGTTAAGGTGATTTCTTCCTTCTTAGAATGAAGGCAATCCACTAATCAGGTAAGAGTTACAACTGCACTTGAAACCTACAAGTGACTAACAATTACACTGACTTAGCTCACACTAAGATTCACTCTCTTAGTCTTCTCTAGGATCCGATCAACCTTGATCTCCTAAAGGAAAATCAAACAACTGTTTGAGGTTGGTGTTTACAAGGGTTTGCTTCTGAATAAGCTGAGTGTAAACTAAAATAAATTACAAGATGAAAGAAAGCTTAGAATATATCTTGCGCGTGTGTATTGCTTCTTGTATATTTTTTTTTCTTCTTTTTGGCCGCTTCTTTCAATCTTCAGCCTCTATATATACTCCAAGGATTAGGGTTGAGCGTTGCATGGGAAATGCTACCGTTGGAGGGCAGTTCTGGAAAATCCAGCTTCTGCTGTGGCTGAGAACGTTAGGTAGGTCGTCAGGAAGGTACACTTGCTTTTGTACTTGGATAGCGACTTGACCTTTTAACCTAGGAGACTTCTGATCAGAGGAATGCTTCGTATTGGAACTTGTGAAGCCGGTTGATCAGAGTCAGAGGGATAGCACAGATCCTCTGACCATTGTATCTTCTGATTCTGAACTCAGAGGGAAGAACATGGCCTTCAGAGTTTCTTGCTTCTGGACTTCAGAGTTTCCACTATTCAGCTTCTGGATCTTCAGAGTCTTCTACACCATCGGAACATCTGAACCTTCAGTGTTTCTTGGTTGTCAGAACTTCTGGATCATCAGAGCTTCTAGCGACTGAGTCCTCATCAGAGTTTGTATAGCTTCAGATCTTCTGAAGCTTTTCCACTGTTCATACTGAACATGGTGAATGCGAAAGCGTTGCTTGGGTTACCCTTTATACACAGTGCTTCTGATTTGTGTGAAATTGAGTCAGGGTCAGAGCCTGTAAATAGCACACTCAGAAAAACACGTTAGAGTACCACAATTGTTCATATCAAAAGGTTAACTTGTAATCATCAAAACATAGAGTTGTACTACTAGATCAAAACTTGATCTTACAATCTCCCCCTTTTTGATGATGACAAAACTAAGATTTTTGATGAACAATTCTTAAACATTAAACTGAATTCACTCAGAGTTTAGAGATATAGAATAAGACTTATCCTGATGTGAATAGTTTATCTTGCTCATTCTGAATTCAAGTTACTGCTTGATTCTGAGCTTAGCTCCCCCTGAATCTAATACTTGATGAAAACGTTAGTAAAGTCTAGATTCTGAGCTAAATCATATAAGAGTTCAGAGTGAAAAGCTTATGACATAGATGAAGAACGAATAATCAGAGCGCATAAGTGATCAGAGTCATGGACAAGGTATCAGAGTCTTGGGTATCAGAGTCAACTTAGAATCACTTCAGAAGAAGTGAAATGTATTCCTTGTATTTGCCCAGTGACACATCTATGGTCATGAAGGTGGAACTCTTAAAATCTCCAAAAGAAAAATAAGTCACACTAACACATCTTACATCAAAAACTGGGTTTACTCCCCCTTTTTGTCATAAGCAAAAAGCTTGGGGTGTGAAAAACTTAGCTTGAAGTACAAGGTACTTCCCCCTTAGAGAAGGTCTAAGTTGAAAGAAAATGAAGACGATGTAAGAATCAGAGTGAGGCGATAATAAATAGAAGAGTTAATGCAAGGGATGAACGTTTACCACCGGTCAAGTGAGGAAACTGTAAGAGCATTAACTTTCAGAGAGAAAGTGAAGCCTATAAAAACGTTGGAGAGAAAGGTAAGCTTCACACCTCGAATAATATTCAGAAAAAAAAATGGCATCATACAGAATGGCATTAGAAGAGCTCAGAAGGAAGGCGTTTGAGGAAGATATGTTCCTCAATATTAGGCATCCCGATGGTACAAAGACCATACAAGAGCTGACGAAGACACTGCTTGAAGAAGATCTTGGTCCAGAGATGGAGAAAGATCTGAAGGAGTTCCTCTGCTTCGTGGAAGAGATTCAGGAGCTTTGCCAGCGGGAGCTGAATCTGCTGGAAGAGAAGGAGACTGTGGAAAAGAGACTTAAGACGACAGAAGATAGTCTAGAAAAAGATGATCTAAGCATCAAACTTGGCAACATAGAGTATGCATTGGATCGTCTGGAGAAGGAAAGAGTGGAGCAGCGCCAAGAATGCAGAAGAATGAGGAAGGATCCTCCATTCTAGATATAGGGAATAATGTATGATGGAAAGAATTATGATGTAAACATAGAACAATTATGAATAAAACAGGTTTTGCAAACATATGTGACACAAATATATATAGATATATGCATATAGAATCACAAATGAACAAAGTAAAGTAAGTAAATAAGCAGAGTTTAAATAAAACAACGTTAAATAAAAAGGAAAAGGAAGAAAAAGAAGAGATCCTAAAAAACTAAGATTTGGCAGTACGGCGCAGAAGTTCCATCATCATGTGCTTCATCTCAATCAGCATGGATTCATGAGTGTCAAGACGTTGTTCCATGATGTCGAGTCTGGATGAGCTTGTCGGAGTAGAGCTTGAAGGAACGTTCTGAGCAGCTTGAGGTTCTGGAATGGAAGCAGAAGCAGCAGGAGTAAACAGAACTGGTGCAAGTCGCTCTGCCTCAGCCTCAGCTTCAAGACGTTCTGCCTCAAGTCTGGCTTGTTCAGCCTGAGCTGCTGCTTGACGGGCAGCTTCTTCTTCTTGTTCTTTCTGTCTCTTGGCTTCTTCAATGGCTTCAAGAAGCTTGGTTCTCTGTTCGAGTTCATGAAGAGCCACCCTCCTAGCAAACCTTTGCTTTGCAGCCTCAATGCTCTGACGTCCCTCTGCATGCAGGAGCTGCAGCATAACGGGAAACTGAGCCACTAGCCAAGTGCTCAACTCGTTCCACTCATCAGCCACATTTTCAGCATTCTCACTGAGGTCAGTCTGACCGTGCACATTGCGGAGCCTCAAGGAGGCTTCATGATTGAAAATATTGATGCACTCAGAGAGAGATGTGGGTTGAAGGTGAGTATAGGGAATGATGGAGAGGTTGGGTGCAGGAGAGGCTGGGTGATTGCTGCTATGAGCTTCAGAGGCACCTTGTGGAGAACCAATGTTAATTATGGGAGCATTGGGTTCAGAGGTTCCACGGTGAGGGTCTGAAGTTTCAACCAGAGGGTGAGGTGATCTAACCGAGGATTGGTTAGATACTGATTGTTCAGGTTCAGGGTCTGGTTGAATTGGCTCTTGTTGGTCAGGGACAGGGTGAGCCTGTTGGACTAAGGGGTCTGCCTCTTGGATAGGATTGGCCAAGATAGGTTCATCTGGGTCAACTAGACGTTCAGGTCTAGGGCCAGGATATTGCCTAGGGCTTGGACAGGTAAGGTAATATTCTTCCAAGGCAGATACCTTCTCTTTCCTAACCTCCATGAATTTTCTAAGTGATTCAGAGGTATTGGAGGGAGGAGAGTCAAAGACATTGATGGGGAAGGATACAGGTGTGAAGGCTGATGAAGAGTCTGTATCCGTAGTTCTGACAGCAGGACGTGCTGATGCTCTGGGAGCAGAGTGATCAGACGTTCTGGGTTGTGGTTCTGTTGGTTTGGGTTCTGGTTGGTTGGGGATGATGGGTTCAGAAGGTAATGGGTCGTATGGAATGGTAAGGAGAGAGGTTGGATCTTCTGACCTAGAGGATTGGTTCTGAAGCAAATTCCAGAGTGGTGCTTCAGTAGGAGAAGGTTGAAAGAATGAAGATCTTGGGGAATGTGGTGGAGAGGTGGTTTGTGCGGCTGGCTGGGATGCATGAATAGGAGTGAGGGGATTTGAAGAGTGTTGGAGTAAGGCAGAAATTGGGAGTGCATCAAATAAATTCAAATCATCATCAGAGGTAAGTGCAGGCTTACTTGTATGTGCTGATGATCGAGTCACTCTGGCAGGAGGTTCAGTCCTTCTGACCTCTGCAGCAGCTGGTTCCACCCGAGTAGGCTTCACCACAATTCTGACTTTCTTCTGCTTCTTCTTTGGAGGACCATCCTCACTATCATCACCATCATCATCATCAGGCTTGCTCTTCGCCTTCTTGACCAGAGGGACATCAGATTCCTCTGAGGATTCGTCCAGAACCATCTTCCTCTTGGTTTTCTTCTTGGGAGGAGAAGGAAACTCTGGAGCTGGTGGAAGTCTGCTGACGAAATCATCAAGGTCAATCTCGAATCCTTGAGCCCTGAGGTCTTCAACATAGCATCTGATGGCTTCAGGATGGTCTGCTTGAGTCCACAGAGGGTAGTCATTCAGAGGCATTCTTCTTCCTCTGATCTCAGAAGATGTGTCCTCATGAGCAGGAGCAATCTTCTTCTGGACCAAACCCATCTTCTTCAGAGAGTTGGCAGTGAAGACATCGCTAACAATTGTGCTCAAGTCCTCTGTGCAACCAGCATTGATCAAATCTTGCACCAAGTTGCTTTCAATGAGAAAGTCTGAGATCAGCCTCCCAAAAGGGATATATTTGATGGCTGACTTGATGGAGGAGGTGGTGCGAGACTTCCGGATGCATTCCTTCAAATAGGAGAACAGGAAGTAGGGAAGGCAGATCTTCTCCTTGTCTTGAATGAAGAACAGCATCGCCTTCTGATTGAAGTTGATGTAGTCTGGAGAACTGCCCTTTGGTCGTTGATTGATGCAGTTGAGCAGGATCTTGTGCCAGACCCTGAGTTTGGGTTGAAGGTCCATCACTTTGTAGCTCGTCTTGCCCGGTTTGAAGGTGGTGTACAGGGCCTTGTTGACGATGTCCTTGGTTCTGGGTTTCAGCTTCGATTCCGTCAGTGAGAACCGATACCCATGAGCAGTTTCTGCACCTAGCAGATTCACGAATGACTTCTCCGTGATGATGATCTTCCTACCCAGTATGTAAGAGACCACCTGAGTGTCATCACAATCAGCGTGCTTCCAGAATTCCTTTACTAGCTTCTCATACACCGGTCCTCGAAGTCGATTGAAGTAGTTTCCCCAACCTTGAGCTTGGACTTCAGGACGGAGATCAAACCCATTTGCAGCCAAGTTGTCGAGGTTGAATCTCCATTCTGCCAGGACTTGGAGTTCCTCAGGAGGAAATACACAGTGAACGGCACAGCCCCGTTCTGCAATAGGAACAATCTCCTCTTGAGCTTGAGCTTGTTCTTGTGCTGGGTTCTCAGAGCCCCGTTGACCCGTTGCCAAACCGACTACCATGTGAGGGAACTGAGGTGCATCTGCAGTAGATCTTCTGGTTTGTCTCACCATTTTGAAGAGGTTGAAGGTTTGAGGTAGAAGATGAAGTTTGAAGGATGAAGAGAGATCGAGAGAGAAATCACGAAGGAGGCGGTTTTGAAAAGCAGGGAGTGCGAGAGTGAAAACCGGAAGTGAGAGAGAACGTGTGTGTATAGTGGGTTTTATCAAATAACCGTTGTTGATTCAAAGAGCACTTTAAGATCAACGGTTGAAAATTAAAGATAGACAGTAACAGTAAAATACACAATCACACACAGGAGATAAGCATATCTACACGCAATCACAACAGACTGTCACGCGGGCACAAGGAACTATGCATCAGGAATTCTGACGCACGTGTTGTTGTCTCAGCTTCAGAGTCAGTACCAGTGGGCACACACACTCTGATTGAGTTACCTTCTGGACTAGACATCTTCTGATCAAGAAGTATCATAGTCAGAGGTTCTGATCTATCTTCACTCTGGACAAAAGTCCATGTTTAGATTTTTCAGAATAAAATTAAATCTATCTTCAGCTAAGGGCTTTGTAAAGATATCTGCCCATTGATGGTCAGTATCAACAAACTTCAGAAGAAGTACGCCCTTCTGCACATAATCTCTAATGAAGTGATACTTTACCTCAATGTGCTTTGCCCTTGAATGCAAGATAGGATTCTTGCTCAACGAAATTGCAGCAGTGTTATCACAATAGATTGGGATATTGCTCTCAAGGATCTGATAATCCTCCAGCTGATGTTTCATCCAGAGCATCTGAGTGCTGCATATTGCTGCTGAGATATATTCTGCCTCTGCAGTTGATAGTGCAATGGTTGATTGCCTCTTGCTTGCCCATGAGACTAGATTGCTTCCCAGAAATTGACAATTTCCAGAAGTACTTTTTCTCTCTGTTCTATCTCCAGCATAATCAGCATCACAATAACCTGAAAGCTTATACTCTGATGTTTTCTTATACATCAAGCCAAGGTTAGTGGTGCCTTTCAGATACCTTAGGATCCTCTTAACAGCAGTTAAGTGGGTTTCCCTTGGATCTGATTGAAAACGAGCACATAAATGAACACTAAATAATATGTCTGGCCTAGATGCAGTTAAGTACAGAAGTGAACCTATCATGCCCACGATAGAGCTTCTGACATACTTTACCACTTATATCTTCTTTTTCCAGAATGCATGTTGGATGCATTGGAGTCTTGGCCACTGTAGATTCCAGCATATTGAACTTCTTCAGAAGTTCTTTAGTGTACTTGCTCTGATGGATATATGTTCCTTCTGGTGTTTGATCAACTTGTATTCCCAGAAAGTACTTTAATTCTCCCATCATACTCATCTCAAATTCAGCCTGCATCATCTCAGAAAATTCTTTGCATAGAGATTGATTAGCA